>NC_057951.1:1837778-1843751 GCF_018555375.3 Anguilla rostrata | reverse complement strand
ACTTCTCTGCCATTTTATCTGAATATCTCTGTCTTTGGCAGAACACAATGATGGCCCTTTCTGCTTTCAACAGATCATCCAAACTTATTGACTGTCTTCCAAGTGTAGTCTTTAAAGCTTGTATTTGGTCACACATCATTTTGCTCTGGGATCTTGTTTGAGACTTTGTGTCATGACTAGACTTGATTTCTTTTCTTTTCACTCTGAAGAGTGACTGAAGAATGTCTTTTCATTTTAAATACCATGCCACTGCTCTCTTCAATTTTACCAACTAGAAAAGTGTTCCAGTAGCATGTTTGTTGGGTTTTCCTTTTATTTGTCTTTGTGGTGCTCCTTTTCACCTCTGGATCATCCTGAGAGAGTGAGAGGGACTCCATGGGGATTTGAGGCTATTCCTCTTCTGTCCTCCACAGAAACTCTGGTCCCTGGATCCATTCCTTGCACTTGACCAATGTGCTTGCACTCACACCTCTTGATGCCATGTCAGCTGGATTCAGTTTGGTTTTGATGTACCTCCATTGTGATACATCTGTGTTGTCCCTTATGAGAGAGATTCTGTTGGCCACAAAAGTGTGAAATCTTGTTTGCTCATTTGCTATGTACTTCAAAACAGATTGACTGTCGGTCCAAAAGGTTGACTGACTGAGCTTTAACTCCACCTCCTTTCTCAGCATCTTATCAACTTTAACAGCCAGCATTGCTGCCCATGGTTCTAGAGCCTTTGGAACATTGCTGCCAATCAACAACTCCACGTCGGCTTTGATTCCAAGAATGTTCACCTCACTAAGGTAAGGAAATCTAGAGAGATCATCATTGGTGGGAATGCTATATGTGTCTACTGGCATGCTTCTCTGAGTGTATACCTCATGCAATGAAGTTGTTTTCATCTACAGCAGAGACCTCTAACCCTGTGATGACGTCTGAGCTCACAGGCGTCTCCTGGGACACAGTTCGGAGCAAGATGTTGGTTTTTCTCCCTGTGATGTTCAATTTACTAATGAGGCTCTTTGTGTTGCAGAACTACCAGGGTCAAGAAATGCATATGTATATATTACTTTGCTTCCTTTTGAGTGTTTTACCTGAACTGGCACTATGGAAAGCATGCACTCTGTGCTACTCTCTTTGTCACCAGCCCCAGAATGCTCACCAGCTCTGAGCGACACCTGCGCACTACTCACAGGGGCTTTCACTGACTGTTCTGCCTTGATTGCAGCAGTAACCCGGGCATGCAGATTTTTCCTATACAACATCCGCAGAATCCGCCCCTTTCTCACCACCTACTCAACCCAGCTCCTGGTCCAAGCAATGGTTCTATCCCGCCTGGACTACTGCAACTCTCTTCTGGCTGGACTACCGGCATCTGCCACCAGACCCCTGCAGCTCATTCAGAATGCTGTGGCTCGTCTGGTCTTCAACCTCCCCAGACACTCCCACGTAACTCCCCTGCTCACTACCCTCCACTGGCTGCCTGTTATAGCTCGCATCAAATTCAAAACATTGGTCCTAGCATACCAGGCAGTCAAGGGATCAGCCCCAGCATACCTTCACAAGATATTCAAACCCTACATGCCAGCCAGATCCCTCCGTTCTGCTACCTCAGGACGCCTAGCACCTCCCCCTCTTCGCACCTGCACTTCCAGAACACGTCTCCTGTCTGTTCTGGTCCCACGATGGTGGAATGACCTCCCTGTGGAGGTCAGAACAGCTGAGACTGTGAACAATTTCAAACGACGACTGAAGACCCACCTCTTCAGGCTGCACCTCTCTCCATCCCTCCCTTCCCCCCTGTAAATGACTAAACTTAGGGTTGTAAACTAGGCAGCTGTTTCATAGGTTAGTTAGTTGATGCGCCTGTCTTAACGACTACTTGTACTTTTATTTATTTTTATTTTTCCATAGATTGCGTTGTTGCCGTTCTCGTTGTTAGTGTTAATCACTTTAACCATCAGGGTCCAAGTTGAACTATGCGGTTGTTCCCTGTACTTGGACCGGTACTTCTCCCTAGGGGTTTCGTCATACTTGTTCCTGGTTATGGTTATACACTTTGTTGTACGTCGCTCTGGATAAGAGCGTCTGCCAAATGCCTGTAATGTAATGTAATGTAATTGATATGTAGTACACTAGGATGGTTTTTCTTGCATATAGAGCCACTGAGATGCCCTGTGCAGTCTTTGCTCACATGCCCAGCCTTCATTAAACATCCAAAACAGACTCCATTCTGTCTTAGGAATGTGATCTTTTCCCTGTGTACTTTATTTCCAAATTCAGAGCATGATTTCAGTTCATGGTCCCCTTTGCAGAACAGGCATGAGATATTTGGGCCTCTAGGTTCCTGGTTTGATTTCACATTAACATTGGTGGCAAAGGTTCCTTTTGATTTGGGCCTCACTGTTATTTTAGGCTTTACCTTAGCAGAGCTCAAATCCTGAATATTGCCATATATTGGGTCTGAAATTATATTAGCTTGTCTCTCAATGAAAGAGACCAGATTGACTGTTCTGACTCTACTAGTACATTGCAGCTCACACGCCTTTGCGCACCACTTTTCTCTGAGCTTATATGGGAGCTTAAGAACAATGTTCCTCATATTAGAAACTGTATCCAATTCTTCCATGTACTCCAGTTCCATGGCACTGCAACAAGTTCTAAGGAACAGTGCAAAGTCCCGTAAAGCCTTTGCGTCCTCAGATTTGATAGTAGGCCAACCAAGGGCTTTCTCCATATAGGCACAAGAAATTCTGTATTCATTTCCAAAGTGCTCCTTCAATAATGTCTTTGCTTTATGATAGCCTCTGTTTGGATTCATATGTTGACAGCTTCTAGCAAGCTCCTGAGCTTGTCCTCTGGTGTATTGAATAAGAAAATGTAACCGGTCTTGGTTATCATCTGTTTTTCTTTCAATCATGTGTTCAAAACAATGGATGAAAGATTTATACTGCAGAATGTCTCCATGAAAAACTGAGAGGTTTCCTTTTGGTAAAATAGAAAGAATCTGTTGCTTTACAAGAATGTTCGTCAATTCATTCTGCTTTTTAAGTATGCTAGAAAGATTTACAGACTCCTGATGGGGGCTTATTAGAATAGTGCTTTTGTCCCTTGCCTGAGATGTATGTTGAGTGGCCTGTGTGAAAGTACTCTGGAGAGTGCTATGCTGAGACTGTGGTTGGGCAGTGCTGCTAGTATGAGCAGAAGGCTTAGAGGTATCTGCACTAAGCAAGACAGGAAACTGTACTTGAACACCCTGTTTAGGCCGTATATCTGGTCCACTTATACCAACCAACGGTGATGGTTTCTCCAGTGTTGCATCATAATATGCATTCATTGCATCTGATTGTATTTCATTTGCTGTACAATTCCCATCAACAGAAGTTTCGGCATTTTTGTGGTAGTTAATTTTCGCTGTGTTGGCTGCCAATTTAGTTTGAATCTCTAGCGTCTCTCTTCTTTTCCTAATTTCTTCCTTTTGCAGATCAAGTTGCTCTTGCTGTTTTTCTAGAGCGTGCTTCTCTTGCAACGTAGCAGCCAACAGAGCTGCGCGCTCTGCTTCTGCGCAAATGCGCGCTGAAGCTGTGAATGAGACACTTGATTTTGAACTACTAGATCTGCTGGACCTGTCACTTCTGATAGAGGAAATAACTGACAGTTGATCCTCATCATTTGGACAAACATTTGAATTAAATTCAGATCACATTTATAAGAAAGGCGTTCATTTGTGCAATTCTCGGTTCGTACCAGCCTTTTAAATCCTCCTTTTTATCCTCTTCATTCAACATTTGAATGTATGATACATGAAGACCTTTGAATTCATTAAGCATGTAATTGAATTTCGCCAAATTTCCCTTAACTTCATCAACATACTCATCGTCAGCCTTGAGAGAATCACTAATATTCATTCTTCGCGTTAAATGCGACATTTTGCCGGATCTAGAGGAACGCAATCGCGCTGTGGCTTCATTTAAATCCTTCTCAGGTAGGCCTGAATTTACATCTGTGTCGGAGTCAGCCATTCTGCTCCTCAAAAATAATTTCTATTTCTTTTCCTATAGAAACAAAAATTAATTTCCTTCAATTAGCGTAGTCCATTCAAGCACTGTTTTTCATCTAATTTCAAAGCCTCAAGTTTGTTGCGCTGATTCAAAGGCACCCAATTATTTTCTCAAGCTGAATCGGGTTTTCTAAACAAAACATTCAAGTGTCCATACATTCAAAATAAACCTTGTAAAATCTAGTTAATTTCAATTCCAGTTATGTCCATATTATTCCATGTTCCGTTAAATTATTTAGCTGTGAAGCACATACCTGACGCTCTCCTTTGTTTGATGCATCCAGCGAAAAGCAGCCTCTCCAAGTTATTTCAATAATCCACAGCGAAATAATCCAGAGCCGGGTCATTGGATAAATGTAGTGGTAAAAATAGGTTCAGTTTCTGTCCTTTTGTTTCCTATGTTCCAGTAAACGTTTCCCACTTTTATCCATTTCATTGGGAGTTGGGTGCAGTTGTCTGACGCGGGTTGTAATGAAATTAAAAATGCATTATTGTTGTCGTTCTTGTTGAATTTATTTACAAAATAAATGAACATAAAACTGCAATAATAAACTTGAAATTAAAGTTCATTTAAAGTTTTCCAGATTCCACAGGTCCACTTTGTGCAAAACACGGTCAAAATCCATTCTAAATTTATAATGAATAAATTCCATTATAATTTCAATTTAAATGCAGAACAGAATAAATAAACTTCATAATATCTTTTTGGGGTTCTTATTATAAGCCAACATAAATGAATGGCTCCTGCAATTATTATTATTAGTAGTAGTAGTAATAATTAATTCAGAAAAAAGTTGAACCAAGTGTATATTTTCCAGAAAAAATGAGCTCAATTAGATTACACAACTCGAATGGGTGCCACCCATAGACCGTGTAACAAGACCAGGTTAAAACCAAGTATATGGCTGGACCGAACTGGCCGACGTCATAGACAAGGGCGGTGTAACTTCATCATTCACTCAGTCAGTCAGTCACAGACATTCGTGTTTGTAGGGCTGGCCCCACTGTTGTGGTCCGGCCAAAAATAGGTCAGTTCTAAAGGCACCCCGAGAAAGCCGTGAGTGGCTTCAAATCCCCATGGAGTCCCTCTCACTCTCTCAGGATGATCCATAATACTTTTTTGGGGTTCTTATTATAATTATCATAAACCAACATAATGGCTCCTACATTTACACTCTAGACATTTGACACGTAAACAGTAAAAATAACACATACAAATGCAACATTACAAACTTGCACCAGCAGGCCTTATCTGACAGAAGAAAAATCACATTATCACAACAGACAGAACAGACATTGCCACAGGAATACCAATCGTGCTGCAATGCGACTCACCTGGGCAATGTTGCTGGAAGTGATGAGACAGAATTGCAAACATCTTGACTTCATTTCACAATCTGCATGTCTAGTAATAAACATTGGAACATTGTACTAATATGAGACGGCTGCATTGTGAAAACTGAGTGTGATTTAGAGTTGTGCACTATGTGGGTAGGTACTCCAATAAGTGTCTTAGGGTAAGAATTTTGCCAGTCAGTTTGGCAAATTGAGTTTTCCACATTGAGCCAAAGCAATCATAACATACTGTAATGCATTTGTAATGTGTGACTGCACATATCAGAAATGCATCTGAGAAAATGAGAAAAACGTGTCAGGGTCATGGAACATCTCAGAGACTGGATGTCATGCAAACCACACATCTGCCCTGGTTTTGGCTTAGTGGGCTAATCCATTCAACTGATGTTTCAGCAGATCCAGGTTCAAACCTACAGGAAAATCATTTTTTGAGAGGTAACAAACTACCACCCCAATAGACAAGCAGTGCCTTTTCAAAATGTATTGAGTTGTGGGTTTCACTACAACAAAGAAGCATTCATCGACATCACAATTCTCTTTTAATGGATTTTTTTTCCACTACGTGAGTGTCA
>NC_057951.1:1817618-1837678 GCF_018555375.3 Anguilla rostrata | reverse complement strand
GGGAACGAAATGTCGTTCCTCACGGTCCAAGGTGCTAACACAAAATACAACACAGTCCCGAAACATAAAAACAGAATAAAAGCACAATAAAAGCAGTGACAAATATAAATAATGCAGTATAAGTGTAATTATAAGAACTGTAAGAATATAGGTAATATAAATACTGCCTAACCAGTGGCCTCAGTGGTAATTATACATAGTATAAACAGGAGGCACAGCGGTGATGATGGCCCGGAATAAAGGGTCGGTACAGGGTAGTCATAAAATGTCCGATACAGGGGCAGAGAGGTGCAGTCCAGGTGCGCATCTGCGCACACACACAGATGTGCCCGCACACACACGCACAAACCCACACACACACACACTCTTTCTTGCACTTCTATGAAGATGTGGGATGGGGCAGAAAATTAACTGTCAGGGAGGAAAAATAATCAGTGACAACAATCGTAACTACAGAACCCTTTTAAAATACTCCAGATATTACAACCATTTTTACCACACGCCATTATTTAGAGCAATTTCACACTATTTTTGGTATTTTTACATAGTATCAATTAATACAGCTGTCTGCATATTGAAGCAATTCAGGTTAATTATTCTGCTTACGGTATAACAGCCGTGTCCTACCTGGAAATCGAACCTGAAACCTTTAGGATGCAAGCACAGTTCCTCAACCAGCAAGTTACTCAACCACCAAGTTACTCACACATGCAAGCACAGTTCCTCAACCAGCAAGTTACTCACACATACAAAGAACTGTCAGCAGGTCATTAGTTCAAATGGTGTAGGTCATATTTTTTAGACTGAAGTGTTTTTTTAATGGGCTATTGTACACAACAGACCTACTAATTGTTTGCATATTGGCAGAGGATCTATAGGGCTAGATAACATTAATTTAGAAATGTGGGCAGCTACAGTAGTTAAAAAGTAGTCATCAGTACAGGCGCAACAGTGAATGTGAACCATTCTGACTTAAAGAAAATCGATATACCTGGTGTGAGGAAGTCATTATCTTGCGCCAGTTTCTATACCGAATTGCAACACAGATTGTACTTAATTTCAGAGGCGTCCGTACTTGCACTAACATAATACACTCGGTCTGTCGTCTTGTTAACAAGGTAGCTAACATTAAAAACTCGGTGAAAGGAAAGTGGAACTGTCTAAAGTGGGTGTATTTTATTTGGATCTCAGAAATATGTTTCCCGCAAAGACATAACCGATGCAAAAACAATAGTTTAAATGTTTGTTTTTTAGTTAGCCAACCAGCCAGTTTAATGAGTTAGAGGTTTGCTAGAGTCTGAGGGGGGGGGATTTGAACTGGGCTCTGTCACTCGTCCATAATGTTCCATTGGCAAACGTGCTACCCAGTGAGCTACGAGGAAAACAGATGTTGGGCTGCAAATTTTTGGTCTTTTAAACGTATGCACCTGTATGTATGTACAATGAGGCAACCTATTCTAGGGCATTTGTGATGATGTAATCAGGCAGGAAGAAGAAAACGCAAAATCCACTAAGTTTGGGGCTTTATTGTGTGGACGTGTGAGGTCAGAAGGTACAGAAATGAATGTTTTTAAGGGCTAAGTCTGTGGTCATTGTGGTTATTTCTGCAAGGAAACCCTGAAAAGTGCCAAACTCTCGGTGCTGTATATGTATGGGGCATGCCACCCCACCAACACGTAACTTTGCAGGATGGCATACCTGCCGCCCCAATTTCACATACTTAAGGTATGAATATACTATCACATGGGAGGACCTGGAACTTGTATAAATACATCTCATAAAAAACACGTTTTCAACGTACAAAAATGCCAAGTTACTCAAAAGTATTGATATCAAAATGACGCCAAGTTACGGTACTACAAACAATATAGGCTATCTTGCCTCACCGAAATTTAATAACATGTATTCCAAAGCAATGCTACCCAGTATTTCCTCAATTCTTTAAAGTCACTTGGCCCTGTGTGTATATAAGTGTGCAGTACATGGACAGGCCAAACATATGTGTGGATGGCTTTCTCACAGTCATGATTGATTGAAAAGGCATCTATATGTCCAATTTGTATTGGTATGTATGTATTTTGGTGGCCAGCCTTTCTGTTGTGTGAATGATTGTATGTTTCTTGGTATAAATGTCTGTTCGTAAATGTGAATGTAACATGCTGCGAGAGAAATGTCCCCATGGGGATAAAGAAGTTCTCTATGTATGTATGTACAATATGTATTTTACATGTATTTATTGTATGTTGCAAATATACAATCACTTGTACATTTAGTCAAATTCAGTTCAGAAGCAAGTATAAACATATGTTTTCTGGAGAAATATGCTTCCTGTAGTGACTGACCAGCAGTTTTCTACATGAATTTCCATGTATTCAATGAGGCAATACGAAATATTTGACACTTCGATCTGACACAACGTATGCATGACATTGTAATATGGTAAGGTTACAAAACACAGGGCCAAGTGACTTTAAAGAATTGAGGAAATACTGGGTAGCATTGCTTTGGAATACATGTTATTAAATTTCGGTGAGGCAAGATAGCCTATATTGTTTGTAGTACCGTAACTTGGCGTCATTTTGATATCAATACTTTTGAGTAACTTGGCATTTTTGTACGTTGAAAACGTGTTTTTTATGAGATATCATTTCTTTTTGCAAAGCGTTTTATTACGAGAGTGAGAAATGCGAAGTGACCCTGTAAGAAACGGTTGTGAATTATGGCTATCATTGTGTGAATTTGTACAGTCTGATGAGCGTGTACGTTTAGCAGTTTCGGTTTGCTATATATGTAAAACAGTGGCTGTGACAAATGGTGCGGTGGCGTAATTGTAAACGCATCAGAAAAGGTTAAATATGGCAGGGTGTAGCTATGTAGGCTACTCACGGATTTGACGGGCATCCAACGAGCCTTGATTGACAAAAGAATCAGCAAGCCCGTAGAATTAGAGCTGCCTAGGTCGCAACTTGTGTACCCTTCTGTCCTGCTCCGTTGTCTGTTATTTCGTGAAGATGCACTTTTAGTGTTTGTAAGGTTTATAAGGCATTTTGATAGGCTTATCTGCAGGTAGGAATCCTCTTTGCTGTTTTGTTAAGCTAGAACCGGAAAAGTTGATAGTGGAGAATAGGAGCAGACGCATATGTCCCAGCAGGCTTTGCATATGAGAAAATAACAAGTGTGAGATAAATTAGGCGAAATGATGAAATTGCGTAGTTGAAACAACATGTTTTTTTTTAGCAGAATGGGCATGTAGGTGAAGGTTGACATGATCACAGACTATAGTGCGAAGTAAATGAAGTGACCATGAGCGAGCTTAGTTTCCTTATCAAACGGTACATATAACAGTCTGTATTTAATGTTCGTTGTTGAAGTGGAGGGTTAAATAACGTGTGCAATCTATCGCACAAATGTGTTTTTCTCATGTTCAGTGCTAGTAGTTATACTTATGAGTGAATCATGATGTAAGATGTAATGTTTTAATGCGGAGTTGCAGAACGTACAGACGTAGTAATTGTTTGTAGCCTATGTGGCTAGATAGAGAACAGGGCGAGGTAACATGAATGTAGAAACGTGGCGTTTGCTGATATGAAGGTTTTGTACGGTAGCCAAGTGAAGAAATATAGTTAGTGGAAATGGCACAGTGGTGAACTGGTGTAACTTTTTAATAAAAGGAATACATTTGCGTCATGAAATGCATATGGGTGGCCGTGAGTGAGTTTTGGTAAAGAAAATGTAAGCGTAAGAAAATGTTAGTGTAAAAGAGGAAATGATCTGCCTGAGGGCGAGTCGGGATTCAAGCTTTCAACCGGAGGTTTACCAGCCCGTGACTTCGTTAGTGCAGCACCATGCCGTAGCTATGCAGTGAGTGAAATATCATTAGCAAACCTGCCGGTGGTTTTAAAAAAGAACACAGGCCAGTAAGCACAGAAGAGCTCCCGTTGAATCCATATGGCTTAGCAATATTGTAGCCGGTTAATAACTGAACGTACAGACGGTAAGTCATAATGCATATGGCTTAGCAATATTGTAGCCGGTTAATAACTGAACGGTGAACGGCGGGTAGATATGGTGCAAAAGCAATAATTGATAAGTAGTAGACAATAATTACTGAGGGTCGAAGCAGGTTAAGGAAACACGTTCCTAGCTGGGTTTGAACCCAAGACCCCATGTTCCCAAGACTGTAACCTTGCCCACTAGGCCACGGGCAGACTAGCTGTTTAGACTGCGGAGTTGCAGAACATACATACGTAGTTGTTTGTAGCCTATGTGGCTAGATAGAGAACAGGGCGAGGTAACATGAATGTACAAACGTGGCGTTTGCTGATAAGAAGGTTTTGTACGGTAGCCAAGTGAAGAAATATAGTTCGTAGAAATGGCACAGCGGTGAATTGGTGTAACTTTTTAATAAAAGGAATACATTTGCCGTCATGAAATGCATATGGGTGGCCGTGAGTGAGTTTTGGTAAAGGAAATATAACCGTAAGAAAACGTTTGTATAAAAGAGGAAATGGTCTGCCTGAGGGCGAGTCGTGATTCAAGCCTTAAACCGGAGGTTTACCAGTCTGTGACTTCGTTAGTGCAGCACCATGCCATAGCTATGCAATGCGTGAAATATCATTAGCAAACCTGCCGGTGGTTTTAAAGATCACAGGCCAGTAAACACAGATTCGCTCCCGTTGAATCCATAAGGCTTAGCAATATTGTAGCTGGTTAATAACTGAACGGTGAACGGCAGGTAGATATGGTGCAAAAGCAATAACTGATATGTAGTAGACAATTATTAGTGAGGGTTGAAGCAGGTTAAAGAAACGTGTTCCAAGCTGGGCTTGAACCTACGAGCCCGTGTTCTCAAGACTGTAACCTTGCCCACTAGGCCACAGGCGGACTAGCTATTTAACCTGCAAATGTTTCAGAGTAGAAAGGTATCGGTATTTTGCGTGTGTATGCGCGTTTTTGATTGGGTCGTGTAGGTGAAGTTTTGGCTGGTGTCAGTGAAATGTCCAATGGGGAGACATGTTGTTAGTGGGAAAGGCGGCAGGAAAAATAAGAATGAGAAGAAGAAAGAGAAGAAGAAGGAGAAAACGCAAAATCCCCTTAGTTTGGGGCTTTATTGTGTGGACATGTGAAGTTGTTTATGAGTTCTGTTTGTTGAAATGGGGTCAGAATGTACAGAATTTAATGTTTTTAAGGGCTGAGTGTCTGTGGCTGTTGTGGTTATTTCTGTGGGGAACCCTGAAAAGTGCCAAACTCTCGGTGCTGTATAGGTATGGGGGCATGCCCCCGCCAAGGCGTAACTTGGCGGGATGGCATACCTGCCATCCCAATACAGCCATTCAAATTTGTGCATAATGAAAAACAGGATTGACAGAACATTTCTACTCTTCTGCCTCCTCTTCCTCCTCCTGGTTGTGTTCCGCCTGGCTGCGGATGTGGGTGTGAAGGATGAGGTCCACGGACAGCAGGCTTGACGCAGTGTGCAGGACGGAGAGGAGGAGCTGGTATTTACAGGCCAGGGACAGCTGGGGGGGGCGGCCCCAGAGGCCCTGAGGAAGTGTGACTGGGCATCCAGGAAGCGTGGGCCGGGGTACAGCCGCCTGGGCACGCTCAGTACGGCCCCCGCCACCAGCCGGCAGGCCGCGCGCAGGTCGGGGCAGCGCCGCTGGGAGGCCTGCTGCAGGAGGCAGTGGTGCAGTACGAACTCAAACGCGCCCCCTGCTGGTAGCACGCTGCCTGCCTCTATTAGGACACCTGAAGAGGCGGGGCCTGTTTCCCGGTTACGGCTCCCCAGTGCTCCTTCTTTCCCTTCCCCAAAATGGACGCCTGGCCGCTCTCCTGATGCTTTGCCATTTCGTAGCCAGTCCGGAATTGGATGTTCAGGTTCTGCACATAGTGGCCCCTCACCCCTGTTTGGGTCACTAATGAGGGCCTGTGGCCCCTCACCCCTGTTTGGGTCGCTAATGAGGACCTGTGGCCCCTCACCCCTGTTTGGGTCCCCAATAATGGCCTGTGGCCCTCCAGCCTCTGTGCTGTCAGTGCTCAGGTGGGCATTGTCCCTCATGCTGGCGGGTGCTCTATCTAACCTTGTGCCATTGTGTAGGCCGGGTTGTTTGACCATGTAATGAGCTACGTTCTCACTGTCCTCCTCCCTGCCCTGCGGGTGATGTGATTGGACAGGACCCTGTGCGTGACGCGACTGGACAGGCTCGTACACGCGCTGAAGCATCCGGAACAGTCCGCAGAAGGCCGTGCTGCACTGCTCCGCCAGGCCGGGACTGGGCCCGCACAGAACCAGGCAGTGCGGTGCCAAGCCCCGCCCCTCTGGGAAGCCCACGTGGGCCAACCTGTCGGGACCCAGCACCACGGGCTTGCAGAATGTCACCGTGGCAACGTGCTCCTCTCCAATCAGGCTCCAGTCACCGGGGTCGGCAAAGAGCTCCGCCCCCGCCAGCCGACAGAACAGCGCCAGCTCGTCACTGTCCACGCACTCCACCACGGACAGGCCGGCCCGCCGAGCGAGGTCCAGCGCCAGCTCCGACTGCTTCGCTGCCGAGAGCAGCAGCCCCACCCTCAGCCTGCGCAGGCAGGCCACGCCCCGCTCTGCCCTCCCGCCCACCCCGCCGCAGCACCTCTGCGCCTGCGCCGCGCTCGCCAGGTTCAGAGAGACGCCAGGGGGCGCCAGAGGGGACTGGAGCGGCACGCTTGTGGCCAGCGCTCGGAGCGGCCCGTCGCCAGGGCAACGCACCGCAAAGTCTCTGTGGATCACCAGGCCCTGGAGGACCCGGGACCGGCTCACGGGCAGGCCTGGTACGGGCGTGTGGAGCGCGGCGAAGTGGCGGGCGATCAGGGTCACGCCGGTGCAGTCCTGCTCACACCGCCACCTGCGGTAGAACTCGCAGGCCGTCTGGCTCAGGACCCCCCAGTGGGAGCTCGCCGTCTTTCCCCGGAAGTAGGCGTCCGTGAGCGGGCGCAGGTGGGCGGGGTCCTGGAGAAGGGACAGGGCGCGAGGGGCGAGGCCCTGCCCGATCACGCCATCCAAAACGAGCGTCTGGAAGGAAAGCAGAATGTGAGCCACGCGGCGGGCCTGAATGCCGTGGAGATGGTCGCCGTGGATACCCCGCAGAAGCGCCCCCAGCAGGAGAAGGAAGGACTTGGCTCCATCACCCGTGATCTTACAGTGTGCTGATACACATCCCACCAGGACTCTGTCACAGGCACAACACAACACCATTATCAGCACACACATCTCTATCCATAGTCTTTTACTCACTATTACTCATACAGTATGATTTACACAGTTACTCATACACACTATTACTCATACAGTATGATTTACACAGTTACTCATACACATTGCTAATCACACAATATTTACACACTGTTACTCACACAGTATGATTTACACAGTGTTACTCACAGTATGATTAACACACTGTTACTACAGCATGATTTACACACTGTTACTCACACAGTATGCTTTACACAGTGTTACTCATACAGTGCTACTCACAGTATGATTTACACACAGTTACTCACCCAGTATGATTTACACAGTTACTCACACCATATGATTTACAAACTGTTACACTCACAGTATGATTTACACACTGTTACTCACACAGTATGATTTACACACTGTTACTTACACAGTATGATTCACACACTGTCATGTACACAGTATGATTTACACTGTTACGCACACAGTATGATTTACACACTGTTACTCACACAGTATGATTCACACACTGTTATGCATGCAGTATGATTTACACACTGTTACTCAAACAGCATTTTCCACTTGTATACTTTCGTTTCTCATTTATAGTGCAAACGTCACATCCCCAACATCGAACTGTCCATACTGCAGTAAGACGTAGTGGTGAAAAACCGTTTTCTGAGCTGGAGGAATGGAAGAAGCCCCAGGTTGTTGGCTGTGCTGTATTTCAGTAAGAGGGAGAACAGATTCGGGGGCCTGTTACCTGGCAACGGGATGGTCAAGCCGAAGGGAGGTAAGGATCCTCCGGCCATCCCTGGTGATGAGGACCTCTCCAGAGTCGCGGGTGAAGAGGACCTGGCCCCCGGACGGACCGAAGCACGGGCCCACCACCGCCTCCAAGGCCTGGGTGACCTGCAGCAGGGTCCCCAACTCCACCCTCTGCACCCCCTTCATCTCCACACTGCCTTTAACAGGGGCCTGCTGTACACACAGGGCGCAATCACTGAGCTGCATTTCCAACACAGACACAGCGTACTCAATCTGAAATGCACACGGTGCATTTCCCACACAGACACAGCGTACTCAAACTGAAATGCACACGGTGCATTTCCCACACAGACACAGCGTACTCAATCTGAAATGCACACTCCATTTCAAACACAGCTACTCAAACTGAAATGCACACTGTGCATTTCCCACACAGACACAGCGTACTCAAACTGAAATGCACACGGTGCATTTCCAACAAAGACACAGCGTACTCAATCTGAAATGCACATGGTCCATTTCAAACGCAGACACAGCGTACTCAAACTGAAATGCAGGACTCCAACCCTGTAGGGTAACCAAACAAACAATCCTGCCAAGTACAAAACTAGCACTGAAATCACATTTGCCTAATCAGAATCAGACAAAACAATCCTGCCAAATACAAAACTAACTCGCATTAGCCTAACTAGGTACATTGAGCTAAACTAGAGGCTAGGGAGGGGTGGGGAGAGGTGCAGCCTGAAGAGATGAGTCTTTAGTCTGCGCTTGAAGGTAATCAGATTCTCTGCTGTTCTGACCGCCACGGGAAGGTCATTCCACCAGCGAGGGGCCAGGACAGACAGCAGACGCGAACGGGAAGTACAGACACGAAGAGGGGGAGGTGCCAAGCGTCCAGAGGTGGCAGAACGGAGAGGTCTGGCTGGTGTGTAGGGTCTGATGATCCTCTGGATGTATCCTGGTGCTGACCCCTTAGCTGCCTGGTATGCAAGCACCGAAGTCTTAAATTTGATGCGAGCCATAAGAGGCAGCCAGTGGAGGTCAGTGAGCAGGGGGGTGACATGGGAATGTCTGGGGAGGTTGTAGACCAGACGAGCTGCGGCATTCTGGATGAGCTGCAGGGGTCTGATGGCGGATTAATAATAATAATAATAATAATAAACAAATAATAAATTAAGAAATTAATTAAATACAAATATTAAACTCTAACCTTAAACTCTATTATTAAATATAATAATTTCCTATAATAATGTATTGATATCTATAATAATTATCTATAATAATTTATTATTGAATATAATAATATTATATATTATATTAATTATATCATATTGTGGTGTGGGGATGGCTGGTTTAAGCAGCCACACCTGCCCTGGGTCAAGCTAATTAGACCTGGCCAATTGGATAATTGGTGAAGAATTAGATAATTGGCCAGGCTAATTGGACCCAGGAACAGGAGTGGCTGCACCTGTGCGTAGTGAGGTAATCACTGCGCACAGGTTAAATCTGCCATCCCCACCCACACCAGGGAGCTCTCTGTCATGACAGGGTTTAACATCTGCTCATTTGGCTATACCATCTTGCCAAACCCTCGTGGAATAAATGTGGACTGTTTTAACATCTTCTCCCTGTGTCTCTGTGCTGGAGGGCCCCAAAGAAAGCCACTTCGGTGGCCTGTGGCAGGCGTGTTTGTCACAGTGGCGCCCAACGTGGGGCTCCTCCGGCACAGCAAAGAGGCACAGGAGGGCCAGCCAGGAAGCACACTGGAGGAGGGGCGGCTGAGGTGTTCCCGACAGGGCTTCGGGTGGATCCTCCGGGCCAAAAATGGGGAGCTGAAGATGACCAGGGAGGGGAAGGAGGCAATCCTCAGCTGGGATGCTGAGGAGCTGCACCTGGCCGAGAAGGCAGGTCAGCGACGGGCGGTGCACGAGAGGTGGTCGCGCCGTGAGCTGGACTTGGCCGGGAAGGCGGGTCAGCCACGGGCGGCGCACGAGCGGTGGCCGTGCCGTTTTGCTTCCTTTCTCGTCCGTTTTGGTTGTTTTTAGTTCTTTGTTTTGGCCTGGTTGGTTTGCCCGGAGCCCATGAGGGGATAAGCCTGCAGCCGCCTGCCAGCAGTGTGCTTCCTGGCTGGCCCTCCTGTGCCTCTTTGCTGTGCCGGAGGAGCCCCACGTTGGGCGCCACTGTGACAAACACGCCTGCCACAGGCCACCGAAGTGGCTTTCTTTGGGGCCCTCCAGCACAGAGACACAGGGAGAAGATGTTAAAACAGTCCACATTTATTCCACGAGGGTTTGGCAAGATGGTATAGCCAAATGAGCAGATGTTAAACCCTGTCATGACAGAGAGCTCCCTGGTGTGGGTGGGGATGGCAGATTTAACCTGTGCGCAGTGATTACCTCACTACGCACAGGTGCAGCCACTCCTGTTCCTGGGTCCAATTAGCCTGGCCAATTATCTAATTCTTCACCAATTATCCAATTGGCCAGGTCTAATTAGCTTGACCCAGGGCAGGTGTGGCTGCTTAAACCAGCCATCCCCACACCACACATATATTTACATTATATATTAATATCAGCATGAGGGTTAACATGTGACTGTTTTGCCAGAGGCTGGGGGTGCACACGATTACTAGGTGCATCGTGTTCATCACAGCTGCCTTCTGGTAAATGGAGTGCATTTCTATAGCGCTTTCATCCAAAGCGCTTTACAATTGACGCCTCTCATTCACCCATTCACACACACACTCACACACCAACGGTGAAAGGCTGCCATTCAAAAGTACCAATCAGCTCATTGGGAGCAATTAGGGGTTAGGTGTCTTGCTCAGGGACACTTCGACACACCCAGGGCGGGGGATCAAACTGGTAACCGTCCAACTGCCAGACAACCACTCTTAGCTCCTGAGCTATGTGGCCCCACACTGCACTGCCTTACGCCTGGTCTACACCGCTTACCTCGCCTGCGCGTGACGGCTACCTCGCCGAACTGCTGCGGCTCGCATGCATGTGTGTGTCCACACCGCCAGCGCTGCTGCTGCGGCGCTGCTACTGCCAGCCCTATCTGTCTACATTGAGTTTGCCTTTGATAATGGCCATCAATAATAGAATGTTTGATTTCATTTCATAAATTTAATTTAGATTTAGTTTAGACAGAAAAAGGTTAAGAAGTGTGTGTTCAATTGTAAAAAAAAAAAAAATTAGGGCCTAGTTTCAGATCTGTACAAAAAATGCTATATTAGACAGAGGGAACTGGAGTAAGCAGTCAACGATTTAGAAACTCGCAACTTCTGCCTTGAGTCTCACCCTCTGGAGTTCAGTCCCTTGTAGTAGCATCACAAGACCACTGGATGGCGGAAAGCATCCACTTTGTGTTTCCAGTATTCCAATACAGCCCACAGGTCTGATAGCAAAAGTAAATACTCTGATATTTTCGACTATTTCAAGCTCCTGCCACAGCACATAATGGTTTTATTAAATTCCATTTAGCATGAGGATGGGGGTGTAATTTCAAAGAAACACTGCACTGGTTGATGCACTGAAGATGCTCATTTTTATTGTACACACAGAGCACGTACACAGCGCATCAATACACACACACGCACGCACATGCATAACATGCACACACACGCACACAAACACACACACAAGCACATATACACCCTGTTCACCTGATCATATAGATAGATGGTTTGATACTGTGGTCTGTGTCTTTGGAGGCCCTACTAGACTGAAGGCTCTTTTCTTTCTGGGGAGGCTACACTCCTTCGGTGTGTGTAGCAGGATGCTGGCCATGTTCTACCAGATCATTGTGGCCGGTGTCCTGTTCTACACCTGTGTGTGCTGGGCTGGGAGACTCTACTCCAGGAACACAAAGAGGCTCAAACTGATCCAGAAGGCCAGCTGCCACCCTCTGCTGTTGTTTTGGGTGCAGTGGGTGTTTGCCGACTCCTCCACCCCCCCTTCTCTGCTTCCTTGGCCAGCCGTCTAGCTGCCCTCCTCAGCCTTGCCCCTGCCTTGCCTATGTTCTCCAGAAGGTAGAGCACTGACTGGCGGGTGAACCCCCAGCGTCCCACCTCCACTGGATATACTGTCGCTCTCTAACCAACCTCCTTACACTCCTTACACTCTCACACTCCACTGCCAGGTCGGAGTACTTCAGGCGTTTCCCCTTATAGGCTGCTTCTGCCCCCTCCTCCCATGGGAGGGTGAGCTCCATAAGGAGCACCACCTTCACCCGAGTGGACCACGTCTCCATATAAGGAGCACCACCTTCGCCCGAGTAGACCACATCTCCATATAAGGAGCACCACCTTCGCCCGAGTAGACCACGTATCCATATTGTCATGGTTCTGTATTTTCGTCTTCCCCTTTGGCCAGCCAGAGCTGTGCTACTTCATTTGTGTGTTTCAGTTCGTTGTCCCTCCTGCCTGTACCATGGCTATCATTGGTTTTCATTATTCTATTATTGTTCCCACCTGTGTCTTGTTATCCCCTCCCTTTCTAGTTTGATTGTTCTTTGAGTTCACCTGTGTCTTGTTACCCTTGTCTATTTAAGTTCTTTGTTCCCTGACTCGGCTGCTGTTTCCTTGCATTTCATGTGTGTTTCTGCCTGCCTGTGTTTTGATCTGCTTATGTTTCCACCTGTGTGTTTTTGTGCGTTTCTGCCTTTGTCTCTGCCTGTGTTTCTGCCGTTTGTTTTCTGTCCTTTGTGAAGTTCTGTTTTGTCCTGAAGTTTTTTTTGTATTTTTTAGTTTTTGTTATATGCCCCTCGTGGCTCCTTGTTCTGTTTTCCTTTGTTTATATTAAAGTCTTGGTTTGAATTTCCCTTTTGATGCCACCTGAGGTTTTTCTCACTCCGCACCTGGGTCCTCACCCACAAAACCCAACACATATAAGGAGCACCACCTTTGCCCGAGTGGACCACGTCTCCATATAAGGAGCACCACCTTCGCCCGAGTGGACCACGTCTCCATATAAGGAGCACCACCTTCGCCCGAGTAGACCACGTCTCCATATAAGGAGCACCACCTTCGCCCGAGTGGACCATGTCTCCATGTTAGGCCACAGGAACGCTGTGCTGATTTCATTTGGGAAATGGAGCTGTGGATTGAGATCTACACGCATGCTCCACCCTCTGCCTGGAACCAGGGCTCTACTCCCACCTTTGTGTCCTACGGTCCCCTCCTCCTCTGCTTGCCTCACAAAGTGGGTTTGATGCTCTTTCACAGGAGAGGCGTCTCTGTTTGCCTCCTGTCTGCTGGTCTCTAGTAATTCCAGAAGCTTCCGCAGCAGCTGGTCATACCTCCATCTGTAGCACCCCTGTGCTGGAGCCGTCTCACAGCCTGACAGAACGTGCCGGAGGCCTGCTCTGTGTCCCTGTGCTGGAGGCCTGCTCTGTGTCCCTGTGCTGGAGGCCAGCTCTGTGTCCCTGTGCTGGAGCCGTCTCACAGCCTGATAGAATGTGCCGGAGGCCTGCTCTGTGTCCCTGTGCCGGAAGCCTCCTCTGTGTCCCTGTGCTGGAGGCCTGCTCTGTGTCCCTGTGGTGGAGCCGTCTCACAGCCTGACAGACCTGCTCTGTGTCCCTGTGCTGGAGGCCTGCTCTGTGCCCGAGGCCTGCTCTCTGTCCCTGTGCTGGGGACCTGCTCTGTGTCCCTGTGCTGAAGGCCTGCTCTGTGTCCCTGTGCTGGAGGCCTGCTCAGTGTCCCTGTGCTGGAGCCGTCTCACAGTCTGACAGAACGTGCCGGAGGCCTCGTTTGGGGGCAGCACAGAGCGGACGGTCTCATCCGCACCAAACCATTAGTGCAGGTTCTGAGTAGAAGGCAGGGTGTCATAATTGGTCCTGATCAGGAAGCTAAGCCTGGTTGTGGTATCTTCCACCAGTCTGACCCACTGAGTGATCGGACCTCCACACTTTCCCACGCTGTCCATCCTCCCAGACACCTAGCAACTGCTACCTGCTACCTCCTGCCATCCATGGTGGGATGACCCAGAGTCTTCTGTGCCCCTCTGTTTCCCTGCTGGGGGGTTGTACCCCTCTGTTTCCCTGCTGGGGGGTTGTGCCCCTCTGTTTCCCTGCTGGGGGGTTGTGCCCCTCTGTTTCCCTGCTGGGGGGGTTGTGCCCCTCTGTTTTCCTGCTGGGGGGGTTGTACCCCTCTGTTTCCCTGCTGGGGGGGTTGTGCCCCTCTGTTTCCCAGCTGGGGGGAAGCAGTCAGGTAGAAGCAAACTGCAAACATAGAATGCATATCAGGCCACTGCTATATGTACCACAATTAAACCATCAGTGAAAGCCCAGGATATACTGGTATATTTATAAATCAATGACAAACTATGTTCTACAGCATATACACCAATTTACCCACCCAGATATCATTTCTGATTAACAATGTTGTACATTTTCAGCTCTCATAAAACGCCAGTAGTACAGATTCTGATGTAGTCAGCTGAAAGGAACTTCTTAGCTTACAAAGGAGATGGTACAGTAGAATGGGCACATCCAATTTGTTCAGGTGCAGGGCATAAACAATATGTAGAGTTAAAAAAATGTCTGATGTTTGAACAGACTAGGCAGAATTTGTGTCATTCCAAACAGATTGGAGTATGGGTTTAACATCAGCATGCCTTTGGAGCTGAGTGAGTACGTTTAACATGGTCGGTGAAAATAGCGGCGATATGTGTTATTCAACCAATCATTTAAACAGAAACATTTACACTCTAGACATTTGACACGTAAACAGTAAAAATAACACATACAAATGCAACATTACAAACTTGCACCAGCAGGCCTTATCTGATAGAAGAAAAATAATCACATTATCAGAACAGACAGAACAGTCATTACCACACGAATACCTAACACAAACGCAATTTTCCCCCATGTGGAATAAGCCGGCAACGAGTTGCGCGGTCTCTAATAAGAATGATTAGCATGGCTTACAGGCTCGTCACGGAACAGAAATAATATAAAATGACACCAACACAACAATCCTGTAATGTAATTACAGTATCACATTTTGCAGTAAATTATTGACTCATCAATGTTCAGTCCAAAAGCTCTTATTAGATGCCACTGTTGACATTTTAAAGTTTGGCCTTACAATCCTTCCAGCTTCTCCCATTGTTATGCTTGGATTTATGACATGGTCAATCACTGTGGCTCTAAATTCATTCGATACAACAATATTTCTCCTACCTGCTTGACCACAACCTCAGCCACAGCCATGACCCGTCCATCAGTACCAACTGCATTGGGCTGCTCCATGTTGTCAGACACTGCTGAATGTAGTGCTGTAAAACAGCCTTTTATGTTGGGATTACCAATCGTGCTGCAATGCGACTCACCTGGGCAATGTTGCTGGAAGTGATGAGACAGAATTGCAAACATCTTGACTTCATTTCACAATCTGCATGTCTAGCAATAATCACTGGAACATTGTACTAATACGAGACGACTGTATTGTGAAAACTGAGTGTGATTTAGAGTTGTGCACTTTGTGGGTAGGTACTGCAATTAGTGTCTTAGGGTAAGAATTTTGCCAGTCAGTTTGGCAAATTGAGTTTTCCACATTGAGCCAAAGCAATCATAACATACTGTAATGCATTTGTAATGTGTGACTGCAGATATCAGAAATGCATCTGAAAAAATGAGAAAAACTGTAGGGTCTCAGGAACATCTCAGAGACTGGATGTCATGCAAACCACACTTCTGCCCTGATTTTGGCTTAGTGGTCTAATCCATTCAACTGATGTGCAGCAGATCCAGGTTCAAACCTACAGGAAAATCATTTATTTGAGAGGTAACATAAACATACCAGCTCAATAGACAAGCAGTGCCTTTTCAAAATGTATTGAGTTGTGGTTACACTACAGCAACAGAAGCAAGCATTCATCAGACACTACACAACTTCTCTTATAATGGATTTTATTTCCACTACTGTAGATGAATGTCATTGCTTCAACTGCAGATTTTAGCCCCATGCTGATCTACTCAAATTGAGCCCAAACATAATCCCATACAGAATATGAAATAAGTACTACTGTGTCACAGGAGTTCAATACATCACACAATAATAAATCACAACAGCAAAACATTTGATATTTTAATAATTCAGGTTTAATCATTGCATATTATTGTCTGAAAATACAGAAAATTAAAGCAAAAAAAAAAAAAAAAAAAAAAAAATCCTAAAAGAATTAATAAGGAAACTCAATCCATCATTGTTTACAGTAATGAAAGGAAATAAGTACACTGCAGTGATCATTCTGCATTCTCCCTATCAGCTGCATTTGCCAACAGAAATTTGCACATTGGAACTCTTGTGAAAATGAATGAAAGCAACGGTAAAAACTAGTAAAATGCACATTTAAGTGGAGGAGTTTGCCACTGGATTCTTTTAAAAAAGATGCAGATACAGGAGACAGAATTATTACTTCAAAAACATTTTACCCTGCCATCTTTTGGCATTATTACTCTCAATGTTATATTAATGTTTTAATAATCAAAAGTACATAAACACACCTTGAACATTTGCAATATAAATGTATTAAAATGTAAAAAAATATCACATTTAGACAGCAAGTGCTTAACCAGTAAGTGTATAATTCGTCCAGGTGCGTAGAACTGCCGAAATCCATCCCGCTAGAGTTGGCTAAGTATCTGCGTTCATTTGCTAATTACATACCGCGTTAGATTTAAAATTTCCCTGTGTGGTAACTGTTCTTTGTGTTAGGTTGTGTTAGGTTTCTATCTGCCGCTTTTTGATTCTTAGAATTGATAGACTGGCTACTTGGGCTTAGCGATTGCGATTATTGTATTATTACTGACTGTGAACCCGTGTAATCAGCGCGTTATTCGATTCAGGTTTTCAATTGCTAATTAGGTACACCCTAGTTTATGTGTCAGCTCCCCATTCCAGTCTGCTCTCTCCCCCTCAGAACGCGCTCTTGGCGACGTGGCCCCCCTCGACAACAGAACCTCTCTAACCTCTGCTACCCCCCGCTGACCCCCTGTGAGAACTTCACGGTCACACAGGGGGCTATGGAACTGCCAGTCTGCTACGTGCAAGGCGGACTTCATTTCCGCCTATGCCTCCCTCCTATCCCTGCAGTTCCTTGCCCTCACAGAGACCTGGATCACACCAGACAACTCTGCCACTCCTGCTGCCCTCTCGTCCGCCTACTCCTTCTCCGACACCCCCCGGCGATCTGGCCGTGGTGGTGGTACTGGTCTACTGATCTCCCCCACTTGGAAATTCTCTGTTCTCCCCCTCCCTGACCTGTCAATATCCACTTTTGAATTCCATCCTGTCTCTATCACCTACCCTGCTAACCTCTATATTGTTGTTATTTATCGTCCCCTGGGGCCCCTGGGAAGCTTCCTGGATGAGCTAGACACCCTGCTCAGCTCCTTCCCTGACGACGGCACCCCGCTGATCCTCCTGGGAGATTTTAACATCCACATCCAGTCTGCTGCCTTCCTACCACTGCTCCACTCCGTCGACCTCTCCCTACAACACTCTCCCCCAACCCACAAGGCAGGCAACCTCCTAGACCAGATCTTCCCGAGGAACTGCTCCAGCTCCAATCTCACGGTTACCCCCCTGCATACGTCTGACCATCACTTCATCTCCTTCTCCCTCCCTCCCGCTCCCCATCCTCCCCCCACCCCCACTGTCACTGTCCGCCGTAACCTCCGCTCCCTCTCACCCTCTTCTCTCACTCCCAGACTGCTTCCCTCCCCCCTCTTCAATCATTCTCCAAGCTCCCCACTAACTCTGCATCCTCCACCCTAACTTCATCTCTCTCCTCAGCACTCGACTCCCTATGTCCTCTTGTCCCTAGGCCAGCACGTTCATCCCCTCCCAGTCCATGGATGTCTGACATCCTATGCACCCCCAGGGCCAGCCTCCGCGCTGCTGAGAGGAAGTGGGCCAAATCCAGGGACCCATCTGACCTCTCAGCCTATCAGTCTCTCCTGACAGTTTTCTTCTGCTGTCACCGCCGCTAAGGCAAATTTCTATCAAACTAAAAATCATAACTCCATTTCTAACCCTCATCAACTGTTCTCTATTTTCTCCTCTCTCCTCCACCTCCCCCACCCCAGTCTTCCTTCACTGCAGATGACTTTGCAACATTCTTTGATGAAAAGATCGCAGTCATCCGCAGCTCCTTTGCCCCCTCTGCCCCCTCTGCACCCTCCTCCCCGTTTCTCCACATTTTCTCTCCTCACAGACAGGAGTTTCCCAGCTCCTGCTCTCCCACCACCCTACCACCTGCGCCCTCGACCCTATCCCCTCATCTCTCCTCCAGGCAATCACACCAGACATCCTCCCATTTGTCACCTCCCTTATGAACTCCTCCCTATCTTCTGGATGTTTCCCCTCATCCTTCAAGAGGGCCCACATCACCCCGCTGCTGAAGAAGCCCACACTAGATCCTTCAGTCATCCAGAACTACCGCCCGGTATCTCTCCTCCCTTTCCTTAGGGCCTAGTTTCAGATCTTTACAAAAAATGTTATATTAGACAGAGGGAACTGGAGTAAGCAGTCAACGATTTAGAAACTCCCAACTTCTGCCTTGAGTCTCACCCTCTGGAGTTCAGTCCCTTGTAGTAGCGTCACAAGACCACCGGATGGCGGAAAGCATCAACTTTGTGTTTCCAGTATTCCAGTACAGCCAACAGGCCTGATAGCAAAAGTAAATACTCTGGCACACAATGGTTTTATTAAATTACATTTAGCATGAGGATGGGGGTGTAATTTCAAAGAAACACTACACTGGTTGATGCACTGAAGATGCTCATTTTTATTGTACACACAGAGCACGTACACAGCGCATTACAGTACATTACAGGCATTTAGCAGACGCTCTTATCCAGAGCGACTTACACAACTTTTTACATAGCATTTTTCACATTGTATCCATTTATACAGCTGGATATATACTGAAGCAATGCAGGTTAAGTACCTTGCTCAAGGGTACAACGGCAGTGCCCTTCCCGGGAATCGAACCTGCGACCTTTCGGTTACAAGCCCAGTTCCTTACCCACTGTGCTACACTCCGTCCTACATCAATACACACAGACGCACGCACATGCATAACATGCACACACACGCACACAAACACATATACACCATGTTCACCTGATCATATAGATAGATGGTTTGATACTGTGGTCTGTGTCTTTGGAGGCCCTACTAGACTGAAGGCTTTTCTTTCTGGGGAGGCTACGCTCCTTCGGTGTGTGTAGCAGGATGCTGGCCATGTTCTACCAGATCATTGTGGCCGATGTCCTGTTCTACACCTGTGTGTGCTGGGCTGGGAGCCTCTACTCCAGGAACACAAAGAGGCTCAAACTGATCCAGAAGGCCAGCTGCCACCCTCTGCTGTTGTTTTGGGTGCAGTGGGTGTTTGCCAGCCCCCCTTCTCTGCTTCCTCGGCCAGCCCTCTAGCTGCCCTCCTCAGCCTTGCCCCTGCCATGCCTGTGTTCTCCAGAAGGTAGAGCACTGACTGGCGGGTGAACCCCCAGCGTCCCACCTCCACTGGATATACTGTCGCTCTCTAACCGACCTCCTTACACTCCTTACACTCTCACACTCCGCTGCCAGGTCGGAGTACTTCAGGCGTTTCCGCTCATAGGTTGCTTCTGCCCCCTCCTCCCATGGGAGAGTGAGCTCCATAAGGAGCACCACCTTCGCCCGAATAGAACACGTCTCCATATAAGGAGCACCACCTTCGCCCGAGAGGACAACGTCTCCATATAAGGAGCACCACCTTCGCCCGAATAGAACACGTCTCCATATAAGGAGCACCACCTTCGCCCGAGTGGACCACGTCTCCATATAAGGAGCACCACCTTCACCCGAGTGGACCACGTCTCCATATAAGGAGCACCACCTTCGCCCGAATAGAACACGTCTCCATATAAGGAGCACCACCCAGCCCGAGAGGACAACGTTCCAAAAAGGGGCACCCCCTTCGCCCAAAGGGGCAGTTCCCTATAAGGAGCCCCACCTTCGCCCCCAGGGACCATTCCCCTATAAAAACCCAAACCCTTTCCCCAGTGGGCCACTTCCTATAAGGAC
>NC_057951.1:1811286-1817518 GCF_018555375.3 Anguilla rostrata | reverse complement strand
TGGAAGGTTATGATGGATGGACTTGAGCCCAATGTTAACAAACGCATAGAGACTTTAAAGGGACTGTCGGACACGAGATGGGCCCATCACGCCCAGGCCACCAAAGCTCTCTGTGTAAACTATAAAAATATATTGAATTCGCTAATAAACATATCAGATGATGATTCTCAGAATGCTCTCACGCGTGACGAGGCGCGCTCTCTGGCTAACAAAATGAACCGATTAGAGACAGCTTTCTTGTGTATATTGTGGAACAAAGTATTACAAAGAATTCAGACGAGTACTATCCTCCAGAAGGCAGATGTGGATCTCGTTACGGCTGTGGATATGCTGCGATCACTGTCAGATTTCGTGGCAGGTTTACGCGACCAGTTTGGAGACCTGGAGACGCAGGCCAAGGAAATGGGAGGAACACAGGAATACAGGTCTGTGGTAACTCGGCAGGCGAAGAGAAAACGGAGAGAAGATGATTCCAGTGCACCTGACCACATTCTAATTGGAGCTGAGAAGTTTCGTGTCAAGGTATTTTTAGTCATAATTGACAAACTAACAAGTGCTTTGCAAGCAAGACATAAGTCCTACACAGAGACTTGTGACTATTTTGGCTTTTTAACCCATCTCAAGAGCCTGTCTGTGTCTGAAATACGCGAAGCGAGCCGCAATCTTCAGAAAAAATATAGCACCGAATTACAGGATGTTTTCGAGGATGAGCTTGTTCAGTTCATTAAATTCTGCGACACAACAACTGACGGTCTGTCACCAAGAAACATGATGGTCTTACTGAGAGAGAAACAACTCCAAAGTGCTTTCCCAAACGTGGACATTGCACTCCGAATTTATCTCACTCTTTCTATTTCAAATGCCACCAGAGAAAGATCATTTTCCAAGTTGGGCATTATTAAGAACAGACTGAGGGCATCCATTGAGGAAAATAGACTGAACGGGTTGACCATTCTGTCCATTGAGCATGATCTGCTGCGCCAGCTGGATTTTAAGGATTTAATTAAGGATTTTGCATCAAAGAAAAGCAGGAAAAAGGCCTTTTAATGACATCACTGGTGAGTCAGATTTTTTTTAATATGCTAGTTTAAGTCTTGAATATTATTTTAATTTATAAACAAAAATGACTACGATATTCTATTCAGCGATGCCCATATGTATTTCTCATACAAATAGAATTAGAATGTTGTTGTTTTTTTTTTTGTTTGCCGTGTGATAAAACTGCTCAAATTTTGATTATCCTGCCGTTGTGTGTTTGCAGTATGACTATAATTGGCGTTCTTTTGTATGGCGTTGGTGTGTATTTTCCCATGGCCTCTTTGCACTGGCTTATTATGGGGTTGTCTTGTGTTGCGTATCTTTGCGTGCGTGCGTGCGTCGCCGCGGCGGGGGGGCCTCTGAGCTGCGTAGCCCAGGGCCTCAAGATGGGTAAACGCAGCCCTGATAATATCTCATTTTATGCTCAATATCTTCAGAAACGCCACAACCCTGTAGCACACACAGGTGTGTAATGTGAAGGAGTACAACTTATCTTCATCACAAGGTCAGCGTATGAAAGAGAGTGGGGTATAAGTATGGATTTCATTAGAGTTCATAGCAGGTAGTGAATAATGGGGATGGATGAAGACTGCAATATATGACAGAAGTGAATCCAGAAGTGGGCAGAAACCTGGCAAATGAAACTCAATAAAGCTAAATGTAAAGTTCTACATGTGGGAAATAATAACACAAGGCTAGATTACTTTATGGGAGGAACAACATTGGAATGTGCTCAATTTTGGGAGTAATAGTTGATCAAATCCTTTCAGGTTCTAGGCACTGTGCTGTTGCAGTAAAAAAGCCAACAGGATGCTGGGATAGTAGTGAGTATAAATCAAGGCTCCAGAGTGCGACCATTTTGGTTGAACATGCGACCAAAAATCTGTCAAGTGCGACTAAACATTTTCATTGGTCGCACCGGTGCACCTGACATTTAGCAGGTCTGTCTCTGTGTGTGTAGCGTTATTTTTTTTCCCACCCGCATTCTGCGAAGACCCGCCCCTACTCTGCCTCTGATTGGCTCTGACCCTGATATTCTTCTTCGCTGAATGCGGGTGGGGAAAAAAATAAGGCATGTGTGTATTAGTGATGTGCGGATCGCAGTTATATCCGCGGGCACCACGGTTAATCTGCGGATCGGGTGGGCCGAGTCATAAAAATTAACATTCTGATTAATAGCGGATGGGTTGTGGGTGGGTGAAATAATACATCATTAATGAGGAAAATATTAATTACATTCTCTAAAATGTGAACATATTTTAAGCTTCATTTTTCGTCAGGCGCGAATTAGCAGACTAGACTCTCGTTGCGCCAATTGCGGCGTCCATTTGTCTTAAGCAGCAATGGAGGCAAAAAAGATCCGAGAGAAAATTAAAAAAGGAGAATAAAAAAAAAATAAGGGCAGAAAAGTTCCGTGTGGGAGCGATTTAGTGAATGACGAGTCAAGTGTGGGTATGTCATATGCAACAGCTGCAAAATAATGAGAAATAGCGGTAATGTGTGATCGGGTGGGGTCTCTAAATCAGATAAAATAATTTGTTCGGGTGGGTGGCGGGTGGATGATTTATGAGTACATGCGGATTCGGATGACGTCAGAGCCGATCCGCGCATCACTAGTGTGTATGTGTGAAACCGCGCCCTGTACTCCTCCGGGAGCAGCGCACACTTTTATTTGAGTTATTTGAGTTTATTTATCTTATATATATATTATATTTATTTATCTGAGTTTGTCAAGCACTTTAAACAGCAACAGTTTTTAAGTTCATTTTTTTAAACAATTGAGGTTATTGCCATTTCTTGTTTGTGCTGTGATTTAAATAAAGAAAAAACATTTATCTGCACCCTTATTCCTGTTCACAATACGCTTTACAGACAACCCTGGCCTAAACCCCCACAGGAGCAAGCCTAAGGCAACAGTGGCAAGAAGAAACTCCCTGTGGCAGATGGGAAGAGACCTCAGAAGGAATCAGGCACAAGGGGAAACCCATCCTCCTCTGGTCGGCTCAGGGTGCCGACTGGTGACCAACATGTCACTCAGTTTTACAGAGTTTATGACCATATGGTGCTGGATACTATCTAGTTTCTAAGTAAACCAAGCACTAGTGGTAGGTAGGAAAACGGCGAGCATGTCGGGCTGAATGGCCTATTCTCGTCATTATGTTATGTTATGTTATGTTATTTTTTTATGTTATGATAGACGTGAAACATATTACTGTACTGAAGTGGTCAATATTTTACAATCATGTCAATCATGCATTCAGCATTCAGTCATCACCTGTGACCTGATACTACAGACTCCACTGAAACCTTACGTTATGGTCAGGAACCATAAACCTGGAAACCCTATATTTCACTGCACAGAGCCATAATCACCAATTCTATTTAGTTAAGGTCACACAGTGCACAGCACTACTCACCCCAGTGTCTGTAGTTTACAGTTTGGGCTCATCAGTCCAGCACAGAGCAGCTTCACTCCTGAATCTCCCAGGTTATTGTAGCTGAGGTCCAGATCTCTCAGGGGTGAGTTTGATGACTGAAGAGCAGAGGCCACAATTTCACAGGACGTCTCTGTGAGGTCACAGCTGTTAAGTCTGAAAGGAGAATTTATATATTATTGTATGATTAAATATTGCAATATCCTGTAAAATCTGATATGTGCAATGTAACAGTAATCGCACTGAGTGATGAAGAGTGATATTGAGGATTTAAAGTTACTGATGCTCTGAGGAAAATGACTTTGCTACACTCTCCAACTGCAGCACTTTGGGCCTGAGAATTAGACGTCCTGTTGGACAGAACTCTGACAGTTCTACAGATGAAATTCTTACCCAAATGGCCCCCTTTCTTCTGGCATTTGGCACAGATACAACCAAAAGTAAAGATGCAAGAAATAATCTCTCAGGGTGGATAGTGAGTTAGGCTCTGCTTCTTTACTTTTGCTGGTAACTGTGAGAAACTTCCCACAGCATTGCAAGCCAATACACAGCAAAAGCCAGATTCACTTTAGAAACAGGAATGCAAAAAAGTGATCTGTTCACATATAACCAGGTACTGTAGTGCAGTCTGTCTGTTTTGCTGAGGTTATATATAACTATGTAGTGCAGTCTGTCTGTTTTGCTGGTGTTACATATAACCAGGTAGTGAAACCAAAGCTATGTAGGAACTGTTAATGATGAGTTCATTTTGTTGGAATAGTGATACATTTGATGGTGCTGTCCAAGGAGACACCATTTAACTTTTTCCAGGCTTTAGGAAACTTCAGAACCTTGTACAGGCCAGACTTTAGCCTGAGATAAGCCACAGAATTACCTCAAAAACAGGCACTTTAACAGTCCCCTGAGAAGACCTCACCCTGACACCCATTATATCCTACAATTCCTCTACCTTCCTGTTTTCACTCTGTCTACAGGCACTATTGGATTCTGGGTCAGCCTACACCAGAATAAAGCAGAGACCAGGGTGGCACTACTGGCCTTGTAACATGGTGCATTTACTGCCTGACCTAATCTCACAATACAGTAACACAAACATTTCATTCATAACCACACTTGCCTCTCCCAAACCAAACCCAGCATTACATTAATCATAATGTTGAAAAAATATCTCATCTTCATGAACAATATAAGAGGGGTACAGAATGAGCAGGCTCTCTCTGGTCATCTCCCACTCACAAATTATCTATGCATGGACTAGGGATAAAAGGGGGATTCTTCCCCCCTTTTGAAAAACATGGATTTGATTCAATCAACATTCATCCTTAACTGACTGCCATTTAAAAGGAGGGATTCTTTTTTCTACACAAACACAGTTCGAACAACTTCACCAAACTGAGTTAGATAAGAATAAGTGTAACACTTGTGTTTACTTGTCCAAGTCAAAGTTAAGGACAAATGTTAGTTCAATAAAGACCACAGGGGTGTTTCAAGCTGATCAGGCGGGCCGGCTCTGTGGTCGGCGTGAAGCTGGACTCCCTGGTGACAGTGGCGGAAAAGAGGACTCTAGAAAAACTGCTGGCAATTCTGGACAATACCAGCCATCCCCTGCACACTGTCATCAGCAACCAGAGAAGTATGTTCAGCGACAGGCTGCTGCTCCCGAGGATCAACACGAACAGACTGAAAAATTCCTTTGTTCCCCGTGCCATCAGACTGCACAACTCCAAAGTTGGAAGGGAGAGGAGGGGGTGGGGGAGGATAGGTTAGGTCTGAGGTCTGAGGAAGTAGAGTTAGGCCTGATCACCTGAACATCATCATCATCACACTGAACAGTCTCATTATTTATTGTTTACTACCTATTTAATTAAACTGGAACAACCGCTGCTATTTTATATAACCGCTGCTACTTTATTCTTTATTTATTTTCTTTATTTATTTTATGTATATTGTTACTATCTCTATGTTTGATATTTGATGTGTGATGTTTAATTTGTTAACTTTTTGACTTACGGTGCTGTACTCACTGGAAACCTGAATTTCCCTAAGGGAACTTCCCTACGGGATCAATAAAGTTTCTATCTATCTATCTATCTATCTGTATGGCTAATCTGCAAAAAAATCAGACCTTGTAATTCTACTAATAATGCGGCTGACCAAACTCAGCTAAAAATTGGATTAATTAATATCAGATCACTAGCCCCTAAGGCAACTCTTGTAAATGAATTAATTACTGATCACCAAGTTGAAATCTTATGTGTGACTGAAACTTGCCTTAAACCTGTATATTGCCTTAAATGAATCCACCCCTCCTGGCTACAGCTATACTCACATTCCCCGTCTGACGGGTCGTGGCGGTGGTGCTGCTGCTGTATATAATTCTAATCTTTTTGCTATTTTGAAATCCGGCTTCAAATGTAACGTTTTTGAAGTGCTTGTTCTCAGTTTTGCACATCCAGACAAAAAAGCTGTCTGTTTTATCCTTGCAATTGTATACAGGCCACCAGGGCCATACAGTGGCTTTTTACTTGAGTTTGCTGATTTCCTTTCCAGCCTGGTTGTTAATTCAGATAAAGTAGTAATTGTAGGGGACTTCAATATTCACATGGATAGTGAAGGTGATCCTCTCAGATCAGCACTCGGGGGCTTCCCTGAATTATTGGCTTTTATCAACAATACCTCCGTCCACAATTTTCATAACCATACCCTTGATGGGGCTTTCCCTTTTCCCCCCAAAAAGAAAATAGCAGTTTGCCCAAAAA
>NC_057951.1:1783112-1811186 GCF_018555375.3 Anguilla rostrata | reverse complement strand
CCCAACAACGGACTGTTTGAGCTGCTGTGGTCAGGCAAATGCCTACAAAGCCACAAGACCAGCACTCAGAGACTTAGGAGGAGCTTCCTCCCTCAGGACATCAGTGCGTTTAACTGCACTGCCAGGACAACTGTCCTGGAATAGTATTTTCACCTCAAGCACATAGCACCTTTACCTCTATGTACACTGCAGCACCTTACCGTCCCACGGTTTACGTTGTATTTTTCTTTTTCTTTATTGTACTTATTTAATTATATATCATAGGTTGCACTGCTTCCTGTGACTTATTTTAGGACTTACTTTTTAAAACTTATTTGTATTGCTCGTTTTTTTAAATAACTGCTCTTTATGTTCTTCTCTTTTAATTTGTATTCATATGTTATATTATATTGTGTTATTATTTTTATTTTATTTTTCTGTATATTGTTATTATTGAAGCGTTGTGTTGCAGTCTACAAGGAGTTGGTCTCACCAGCATATCACTGTATGTACATGTATATGCATGTGACAAATAAAGCCTTTGAACTTTGAACTTTAAAACATTCTGTTTGGAGATTTCCACTGTCATCGTTTTTGGATCCTAAAAAAGAATCCAGTCGTTCTGTGAGCCAAAGAGGGCCAGAGCACTTTTTATAAACTTTAATTAACCTGATTACATATTCAATCTGATCGTCTGAAAGTCAAATCAACTTCAAATATTGAAATAGAAAAAGTATATATCATACCTGTTTTAAGGGGGAAAGTTTCTCTGAACTCTCCTCGTCTAAACGACTTAAATCCAGTGAGCAGGGAATCCTGTGAATAAATCATGAGACACAACGCAGTTAAACTCGTTTACTATAGCTCTAACTCACAGCACAAGGAGACAGTTGGTCCAGTTAAACTCATCCTCTTACTGCAGCTCTAACTCACAGCACATGAAGACAGAGCTTCCAATTAAACTCATCCTCTTACTGCAGCACAAACTCACAGTACATGGAGACAGAGCTTCCAGTTAAACTCATCCTCTTACTGCAGCTCTAACTCACAGCACATGGAGACAGAGCTTCCAGTTAAACTCATCCTCTTACTGCAGCTCTAACTCACAGTACATGGAGACAGAGCTCCCAGTTAAACTCATCCTCTTACTGCAGCTCTAACTCACAGCACATGGAGACAGAGCTTCCAGTTAAACTCATCATCTTACTGCAGCTCTAACTCATAGCACATGGAGACAGAGATTCCAGTTAAACTCATCCTCTTACTGCAGCTCTAACTCACAGCACATGAAGACAGAGCTTCCAGTTAAACTCATCCTCTTACTGCAGCTCTAACTGACAGCACATGGAGACAGAGCTTCCAGTTAAACTCATCATCTTACTGCAGCTCTAACTCACAGCACATGGAGACAGAGATTCCAGTTAAACTCATCCTCTTACTGCAGCTCTAACTCACAGCACATGGAGACAGAGCTTCCAGTTAAACTCATCCTCTTACTGCAGCTCTAACTCACAGCACATGGAGACAGAGCTTCCAGTTAAACTCATCTTCTTACTGCAGCTCTAACTCACAGCACATCCGAATGTGATATAAAACACATCATGACACTTTAAAATGAGTTAATACACACATGTTGATGAGAATGTGCTATCATACACCCCACTAAACCAAAAAGTAGCCACTGAGATTTAAGTTTTATTCAACCGTAGTGTCAGTATAAACTTGTTTCCTTACCTTTTATCACCTGTGAACTCTCCTCTGAAGTTGTATGGAAGAAGCATTGAATGATCACTCTTCATAGACAGACAGCTGGGTACAGGTGACCCTGCCCTCTCTACCCTGACCCTGTGAACAAACATGGAGACAGAGCTTCCAGTTAAACTCATCCTCTTACTGCAGCTCTAACTCACAGCACATGGAGACAGAGCTTCCAGTTAAACTCATCCTCTTACTGCAGCACTAACTCACAGTACAAGGACAGAGCTTCCATTTAAACTCACACTCTAACTGCAGCTCGAACTCACAGCACATGGAGACACAGCTTCCAGTTAAACTCATCTTCTTACTGCAGCTCTCTGTGACGACTGTCTCTAATATTATTTTATTCTTATTGTAGTTACAGGAGTCGGCCAGTGTGTGCGGTGCACCCCTTTCTAATTGAGAGCACCTGGGGGTAAACCCTATAATAGGGAAGCCCCAGTGCTTTCTGGGCCGCTTTTTCTCTTTCTTTCTCACTCTGTTCCAGGTAATCCTGCACCAGGTCTGGCGGTTGGACGGCCCGTGGGTTTTTCCCTTCACCCTCTTTTCTTCACAGGTTTTGCGTGGTACATTCACATCCCATATTTGCACACGTGCATCCACACACATTTAATACAAATACCCTACATTTCACTCATACATGTATCATTGTTTTCGTCTTAATAAATAATTCCTTTGTTTAAAAGTATACCTTGTTGTGTTGTCTCCCTTTTTGTCACGACTATAGCTTATGTCGAGTCCCGGTTTGACCATTTGTCTGCGGAACAACGTGCCGACTTGATTGCATTAATTAATGGTAATTTAAGCATATTTACTGATACGCCAACTTGCACACACGTCATTGAGCATGATATTGATGTGGGCGCCGCAGCTCCCATCAAACAGCGCTTTTATCGTGTGTCCCTGACCAAACGAAAACATCTGGAGGCAGAAATAAAATATATGCTGGACAACGGTATTGCTGAACCAACATCGTCGGCGTGGGCTTCGCCTTGCCTGTTGGTGAATAAGCCTGACGGGTCTTTTCGGTTTTGTACCGATTATCGGAAAGTAAATGCCGTGACAAAAGCCGACTGTTTTCCCTTGCCACGAATGGAGGACTGTGTCGATCAAGTCGGGCAAGCGGCATTTGTGAGCAAACTTGATTTGTTGAAGGGTTATTACCAGGTGCCCTTAACTCAGCGTGCCCGTGAAGTATCAGCATTCGTAACTCATTCCGGACTATATGCTTACTCCGTTATGAGTTTTTGGGTTAAAAAACGCGCCGGCCACTTTCCAGCGCCTTATGAATAAGATATTGGATGGTCTTGATGGTTGTGCAGCTTACCTCGACGACGTGGTGGTGTTTAGCGACACTTGGCCTGAACATGTACACCGTCTCGGTGCCCTGCTCGACCGTTTTTCCAATGCTGCGTTGACTGTAAATCTGGCCAAGTGCGAGTTTGCCCAGGCTACAGTCACTTATTTAGGTAAAGTGGTAGGACAGGGAAAGGTTTGCCCTGTTAGGGCCAAAGTTTTAGCCATTGATAATTATCCACCTCCAAAGTCCAAAAAAGATTTGATGCGGTTTTTGGGTATGATTGGCTATTACCGCGGATTCTGTAAAAATTTTTCCACAGTCGTAGCGCCTTTAACGAACTTGTTAAGCGGTAAAGTCTCTTTTGTGTGGACCAAGACTTGTCAGGAGGCTTTTGAAGCGGCCAAGTCCTTACTGTGTCATGCACCAATTCTTTCTGCTCCGCGATACGATAAGCCATTCATATTGTACGTGGATGCTAGCCAGGTGGGCGCAGGAGCTGTCCTTATGCAGTCAGGCGAGCAGGGTATAAAGCACCCGGTAGGGTTTTTCTCACGCAAGTTTAATAAACATCAATTAAACTATTCCGTGATTGAGCAGGAAGCCCTCGCTCTTATCTGGGCGTTACAACATTTCGAAGTTTATCTGGATTCTACCTCTAATCCCCTTACAGTTTATACTGACCATAACCCTTTAACGTTTCTGCATACGATGCAGAATTCAAACCAATGGCTCATGCGCTGGTGTCTTTTCTTGCAGGGCCACTCCCTGCAGATTCTACATGTTAAAGGGCGGGAAAATGTTCTCGCGGACGCCCTCTCCCGAGCCCCTTCATAGATACTCAATTGTTTAACAGTGAAAAGTATTGGTAATGGTTTGAAATATTTTTTTTTGGGTCGCATGGTAGCGCCCTTCTAACGGTGGGGGTGTGACGACTGTCTCTAATATTATTTTATTCTTATTGTAGTTACAGGAGTCGGCCAGTGTGTGCGGTGCACCCCTTTCTAATTGAGAGCACCTGGGGGTAAACCCTATAATAGGGAAGCCCCAGTGCTTTCTGGGCCGCTTTTTCTCTTTCTTTCTCACTCTGTTCCAGGTAATCCTGCACCAGGTCTGGCGGTTGGACGGCCCGCGGGTTTTTCCCTTCAGCCTCTTTTCTTCACAGGTTTTGCGTTGTACATTCACATCCCATATTTGCACACGCGCATCCACACACATTTAATACAAATACCCTACATTTCACTCATACATGTATCATTGTTTTCGTCTTAATAAATAATTCCTTTGTTTAAAAGTATACCTTGTTGTGTTGTCTCCCTTTTTGTCACGACTATAGCTTATGTCGTAACTCACAACACATGGAGACAGAGCTTCCAGTTAAACTCGTCCTCTTACTGCAGCACTAACTCACAGTACAAGGACAGAGCTTCCATTTACATTACATTACATTACAGGCATTTAGCAGACGCTCTTATCCAGAGCGACTTACACAACTTTTTACATAGCACTTTACATTGTATCCATTTATACAGCTGGATATATACTGAAGCAATGCAGGTTAAGTACCTTGCTCAAGGGTACAACGGCAGTGTCCTTACCCGGGAATCGAACCTGCGACCTTTCGGTTACAAGCGCAGTTCCTTACCCACTGTGCCACACTCCGTCCTTTTAAACTCACACTCTAACTGCAGCTCGAACTCACAGCACATGAAGACAGAGCTTCCAGTTAAACTCATCCTCTTACTGCAGCTCTAACTCACAGCACATGGAGACAGAGCTTCCAGTTAAACTCATCCTCTTACTAAAGCTCTAACTCACAGCACATGGAGACAGAGCTTCCAGTTAAACTCATTATCTTACTGCAGCTCTAACTCACAGCACATGGAGACAGAGATTCCAGTTAAACTCATCATCTTACTGCAGCTCTAACTCACAGCACATGGAGACAGAGCTTCCAGTTAAACTCATCCTCTTACTGCAGCTCTAACTCACAGCACATGAAGACAGAGCTTCCAGTTAAACTCATCCTCTTACTGCAGCTCTAACTCACAGCACATGGAGACAGAGCTTCCAGTTAAACTCATCCTCTTACTGCAGCTCTAACTCACAGCACATGGAGACAGAGCTTCCAGTTAAACTCATTATCTTACTGCAGCTCTAACTCACAGCACATGGAGACAGAGCTTCCAGTTAAACTCATCCTCTTACTGCAGCTCTAACTCACAGCACATGGAGACAGAGCTTCCAGTTAAACTCATCCTCTTACTGCAGCTCTAACTCACAATACAAGGAGACAGAGCTTCCAGTTAAACTCATCCTCTTACTGCAGCTCTAACTCACAGCACATCCGAATTTGATATAAAACACATCATGACACTTTAAAATGAGTTAATACACACATGTTGACGAGAATGTGCTATCATACACCCCACTAAACCAAAACGTAGCCACTGAGATTTAAGTTTTATTTAACCATAGTGTCAGTATAAATATGTTTCCTTACCTTTGATCACCTGTGAACTCTCCTCTGAAGTTGTATGGAAGATGCATTGAATGATCAATCTTCATAGACAGACAGCTGGGTACAGGTGACTCTGCCCTCTCTACCCGGACCCTGTGAACAAACATGGAGACAGAGCTTCCAGTTAAACTCATCCTCTTACTGCAGCTCTAACTCACAGCACATGAAGACAGAGCTTCCAGTTAAACTCATTCTCTTACTGCAGCTCTAAATCACAGCACATGGAGACAGAGCTTCCAGTTAAACTCATCCTCTTACTGCAGCTCTAACTCACAGTACATGGAGACAGAGCTTCCAGTTAAACTCATCCTCTTACTGTAGCTCTAACTCACAGCACATGGAGACAGAGCTTCCAGTTAAACTCATCCTCTTACTGCAGCTCTAACTCACAGCACATGGAGACAGAGCTTCCAGTTAAACTCATCCTCTTACTGCAGCTCTAAATCACAGCACATGGAGACAGAGCTTCCAGTTAAACTCATCCTCTTACTGCAGCTCTAACTCACAGTACATGGAGACAGAGTTCCCAGTTAAACTCATCCTCTTACTGTAGCTCTAACTCACAGCACATGGAGACAGAGCTTCCAGTTAAACTCATCCTCTTACTGCAGCTCTAACTCACAGCACATGGAGACAGAGCTTCCAGTTAAAATCATCCTCTTACTGCAGCTCTAAATCACAGCACATGGAGACAGAGCTTCCAGTTAAACTCATCCTCTTATTGCAGCTCTAACTCACAGCACATGGAGACAGAGCTTCCAGTTAAACTCGTCCTCTTAGTGCAGCTCTACCTCATAGCACATGGAGACAGAGCTTCCAGTTAAACTCATCTTCTTACTGCAGCTCTAACTCACAGCACATGGAGACAGAGCTTCCAGTTAAACTCATCCTCTTACTGCAGCTCTAACTCACAGCACATGGAGACAGATCTTCCAGTTAAACTCATCCTCTTACTGCAGCTCTAACTCACAGCACATGGAGACAGAGCTTCCAGTTAAACTCATCCTCTTACTGCAGCTCTAACTCACAGCACATTGACTCTCTGATTCATGCATTTTTACCTCTTTCTCGCAGGGCCGTGGGTTCCATCGTCAGTCTCGGTCTCCTTTGAGGAACTCATTTTAGAAACAGCGCCCCCCATTCTCAGGACACCTGAACACACCAGATCAGATTCACAAGTGGGTTCTGACCCAAATTGGCAGACCTGTAAATACACACAAGAAGAACATGATAACGCACAGACATAATAATACACTGTGAGGGCCACATAATGTAAACGTGTAACACAAAAAGGTAATTTAATTAAGTTTGGTGCATTAAAATATGTACGCACCATATTATGTTATTTGTGCATTTTATCCCACTGATATACTCAATGTATGTATCGATAATGAGTCCTTTGCGAAGTATCGCAAATTTGTATGCCGGCCCTTTAAGAGTTGCGCTCAAGCAGCAAACAGGTGGTGACGGGCCAGGTGGGTTTTTTGAAATAGATTGGGGGCAAGAGGTAGCAACGGAGAATGGAGTAAAGGGGAGTCAGCAGAAAATAATCAAGAATCCTGAGATTTGTTGGCGTTTTTGTTTGGATTGTATTTTTTTCACTCTACAATTATTCAACACAGCTCCAAGACACGAAAACGAGTAACCTGCTGAACCTACGTTTTAAAAGAATTCTCTTCTACTGCATCAGGAGGGTGAGCCGAAGCTTTTTGGGGTTTTTTTTGCTTCTTTGAATGCAATGCATTGCTTAATTATTTGTTTTTGGAGAGGAAAGAAGATTCTTGCACTTATGCATTAATTTTGGTTTCGGGACTTATTATTTTTGGCACGTTTTCTGGATTTGTGTTTCCGTGGATACCGGACAACTAAACTAAACTCGGACTTCAACTTTAACTGTTATTCAATGGACAATCAGTTATTATTTCACATTGCCAGTTTAGTAATGATTGTACCTGGGTTTATGTTTTCCTGATCAAATACTTGCCATATCGTTATTTTGTTGTTGTTTTTTTTGTTTGTTTATTGTTTGGTTGCCTGTTGTAATATATAAATTCCATTCGATTAGATTCCCGTGAATATAGCGTGTTCATTCTGTTTAAATTGGTCTGAATTTGTTATAACACACACACACACACACATACATCAAATCTCATAGAACAGACAGCGACAAATCTGGAATTTAACTGAGCCATAAACTTGTACAGTAATACAATTCCTTCCAAAATATTCTGCACCCATGATAACAATTACTAAGACCGTTCAATATAAGGATTACCAGTGCTGAGGTATATTTTCATTGTCCAACATATGGAATATATTTAATGATATAATGGAAACTACCAAAATGACACATTTCTCAGATGATACAACAATTTTACAAAAATTGTGCGTCACAATTATTGGCACCCCTGTATTTGGTACTGTGTGCACCCTCCCCTTGCAGGGATAATGCTGCCCTCCAGCAGTTTTAAACTTCTTCATTATTGTCCTCACAGTAGTAACTAGCATCTTCAGTTTCTTTTTTGATCCATTGGCCTGATTTTCAAAGGTCAGCAACCATTTTAATTTCGTTCGTCAGTTCTTTGTCTTTCTCTGTGGCAAAGATGAAAAATGGGTTTCACAAGCAGGTTCTCAGTTTAATCCTCCAGTGAAACAGGAAGCCATGGAAGGCCACAAGAGTTTCTCTTAATATTGGTGTAGATTTAGTTTGATGTTATTTATAAGAATCTTTAGGAGTACCAATTATTTATATATATTTAGGAAATAATTACCCTACCTGAATCCAACCGTCACACTAGTGGGTGCCAGTTCCCCCAATCTTAGTTTGTTTCTGTGCCTGTTTAGTGCTAATTAAGGTGTTGTGTCGCAAACATTTAATAGCCTGACCAGATTCACATCACAGGTACCTGGAACTGATTTATAATTAGTCAAAGAGCTAATTTAAGATATCTAACTGCATTTTCACTCATCAAAAAACTTTTAATATCTCGAATTACATTTTGCTAGTAGGATTGAAGTTACTTTTGCCATTCAGTTGTATGGGACCTCCAATTAAAAGATATCTACAATTCAGTTTTGACTATTCAAAATGTGAATTCCAGATACTGTATCGCCATTTCAGTTATGACTAGTCATAACTCAAATTAGAGATATCTCCACATTAGTTCTGACTTATTCATAATTTTAGTTAAAGATCTTTCATTCCTCGCGATTTAAGATATGTCAGGTAACGTGGGACCAAGACCCAAACACAGAGTGGGGAAAACACCAGGAACTCCAAAAAGGCAAATCCAATCAAAGACTTTACTCTCATACAGGTAACAGAAGCAGGGAACAAAAACAAGGCCACTTTCAAAAACAAAAACAGCAGAATGTTCAAAAAAAAAAAAAAAAATACAAGGAAACAGAACTCAGGCAGGGCAGAACTCACAGACAGAACCGCAGGCAGAAACACAAGGAACCAGCACCCAAGTCAGTAAAACAGAGAACTTAAATAGCCACAAAGATAACAAGACACCAGTGAACTCAAAGCACAATCAAACCAGAGCAGGGAGGGCTAACGAGACACAAAGAAAAACAACGACAGAATAATTGAAAACAATAATACAATTAACACAGGGATAACTAAAGAGGGAGCAAACTGAAATACAAACTGAAGTACCGCCATCTGGTGGCCCAGAAAAGGAAAAAACAGAAACAGAAAAAGGCAGAATCCTGACAATATCTAAATGATCTTTTTGGATAATTGAATCTAAGATATTACTAGCCAAAATATGGCAAGCCATTTTAACATCTAATAACCTGTGCGGTTTCACATTACAGATATTTATCATTAATTTATGACTAGTCAAAACGCTAATTTAAGATATCTCTAATTGTACTTTGACAAGTCAAAACGCTCATTAAAGATATTTCTAATTCGATTTTGACTAGTTTCGCCACTAAGTTCTATGTAACTCCAATTAAAGATACCTACAATTCAGTTTTGACTATCTAAAACGTGAATTCCAGATATCACCACTTAAATTATGACTGTTAGCAAGTATGAAGCAGCCATTACCCATAGTCGGACACCGAGCAAAACCCGTGCCGTCATGTTTAGTTTATGCATGCATATGTTTAGAACCCCTGGTTCTCGCGCACCAATCAGAAGCCAGTACCCAGTGTTAGGAGGATGTTGGACAGGTCGCCAATAGACGGACGCTTTTTCGCTATTTTCTTATAATAATGTGCCTGCGTTGTTCCATGTCCGTTCACCCTATAAACAAACAGTTTGAAACAAAGCACCAATTGTCACAAACACATACATTTATGAATTGTAAGGTCAGATAACCTTATTTTTTTCTTAGTAGGAAAACTAGAAGACCTTCGCCCGTTAGCCTAGCAGCACGGCTAGCTTGCCCATAGACAGACACCCCCTCCCCTCCCTCCCTCCCTCCCTCAATGAACAGGACGGGACAAACGCCGCAAGGGAGCATAGCCTATATGTCCGTGTTTGGGATGGTGTCCAAGAGTAAGATCAGAGGCGCCCCCACCTGTACGCCAAATACGCACACTGCGTACCCTAGCACGTGGCACACGGCTGATTGGCAGTTTTGATCGGTTTTGATTAAGCGGAATTAGCGGAAAGTAAGTTTCTTTCAAAATGCGTTTAAATGCTAGCCCTCCGTCATTGGGTTCAGTGCTAGCAAGTTAGATAGCTGGCATCTAAGTGATCTAAAATAAAAAGAAAACGTGTTTATAAAAAAACGCACGGCTGAGTTTATTAACTCAAAACTACGGCAAAATGAGAGCCCAATCATGTTTTGGCTGGATCAGTCCTTTCCTACCATAAAGTAGGCTAAGTTGTACAATAAGCTGTGTTTCAATCAACCGATTTCATTTCAAACGCGGCTTGTTTCGTAGTGCAGTCTTTGTCAGACTATCCCATTTTTGTCCTTTTCTCTCGTGCTCCAGGCGCTCTCATTCACTTCTGTTTACGTCAATAGGCCTAGATGGTTCCTCTACGTTTGCCTAAAATGAGCTGCTGCCGCTTGTAGGTTGTGCGTGGCAACTTTTTTGAGTGTGCGTACCATGAACGAGAATCCTGCGGGCGCACCTGAGTAAGATGATAACATGTATCATATGTGCCATTATCTGTATTGTCTAATTTACCTGCTATGGACCTCTTTTCAAGATGAGTCTTGAATAAAGTTGAAATTAAATGACATATAGAGTAATCTCTGCCTAATATAATCACTCCACTGTATATTTTGCCTCAATATTGCAAACCAATTAATACGATTTAGTAATGGGAATGATTTCCTATAAAACATAAAAGAATAAGTAACAACCTCTTAATAGTTTAATTAAAAACAAAATCCGGATTTACACTGCAGTGTCAAAATGTCAACAACAAGCGACAAGTCCTGTGACCTCCGACTCGCTAAGCTACCTCCTCACGAGGTAGAATTGGTCATGGAATATCAAAAATAGGCTAGGCTACTGAAGTAAACTTTCTTAAAGGTTATTTCAATATTACTTTCTGGTCTAAATGGTATGTTCGGACTCCGTGTGAGCTCTTAGCTTATCAGGCTACGCCTTAAAAACACCATTTTATTGCCAGTTGTCAGTTTTTCTGAATTACGCGGGTTAATGCGATTATACCTGCAGATTCCCATTCCTCCCCGCAGCCCTTACGTTCAGCTTTTCTTACCTCAGTTCCACTCCACAACAGACTGTTTACTCCGTTTTTAAAATGGCCGTTAAGTTTCAGTTCCTCTTTTGGACCGCATTTCCTTACTTAGCCTACTGGCTCAACTGAATGTTCGATGGGCGGAGTTTTATATAGCCTATTTATACTATTTCTTAGCTGCATCAGTCACGATATTTAATACGTTATGCAGAAGAAACAAATATTTCATCCATGTAGACCTTTGCCAAATTTTAGCACATAGCCTACATATATCAGGCCTATTCAACAACTCGTGAATTATAATGTTGGGATTTAACGTTCTCCAATATAATGGTGTAACCTGTAGGCTGAACACACAAATAAGCCTTTTTGATTATAACAAAGCATTTCAAGACAAATAGCCTACTACTGTCGTGTCTAGGAAACGACAGACTTCCACGCCAATCGCCAATCTGTACAAAACAATTTCAGGAGGGAAAAGACACAACAGCAGCAAGCTCTTCAGAAAGTTTAGACTTTATTGCACAGGTGCACAAAGCCGGATCAATTCAGGGGAATTGAACCTCGATTGTCAGTTTTGCATACATTTTATACACAATTTGTGCCCACAACCCCCCTTTAACACATTTCTAAAAATATCAGCCATCTGGTCTTTTCTGGCACAGTAAGGAGTTTCACTTTCCTGTTCATGGGTCAACTTGACCTTTTTGGCATAAAGATGATTTTCGGTCCTTATGATGTTCTTAATGTATCAGTAATTATTCTTATCATAGTGGACAGGTGCCCCAAAACTGATTTTTAGTTCTATTGATGTCTTTAATTAGTCTATTGATGTTCTTAATTAATCTTCATCAGTGGACAGGTACCCCAATTTTCCCTTACTTTGTACTTTCCCACTTACGCATACGCCACGTCATTGCTGTCTGTATTTTTCCAATTTTCCCTTACTCTGTACTTTTTCACTATGCATACACGTCATTACTTTCTGTATTTTTCCATTATACATACAAGTTCACAGAGTTATAGCCTCCTGTACCTTTTTTACTTTATTCAGGTTACACATGGATCACTGTAAAGTATTAGTTTTCTAGCATATCTAGTTGGCACTAATTTTCTGCTGAGTAAGTATGGTTTTTTTAAGCCTTCTGTGTTTGCCTTTTTTCTACAGTGGATACTGTGGTTTCTTGCGTTTCCATAAGCTTTGCTGCAACTACTGATATAGAGTTATTGGATTACATATTGATTATATTAGTATATAGTTATACATGTGATATATGAGTGTATATAATGTTTTATCATGAAGCATTGAGAGTTTGGAGGAAACAGTCTGATCAACATTGACAGGAATACCCTTTAACAAAAAACTTTAACATGTGACGTCATCACACTCATGGGGAGTCTCAAAATTCTCCTACATTCCCCCCTTTCGGGGTCAAACCTCATGGCCCCGAAAAACACCCCTCGCTGTATTCTTATTCTCAGCGTCAGTCAGTGTCGGGTGTGCACCACCCCATGTATATTATGTTGGGTGCCTGCGCATCCCCTGCTGCCATAGCAGCATCCAAATGTATCAGATTCCTTAATGTAACGTTGTTCCCATGGTTCCTCCAACACTCTCTCTAGTCGCAAAAAATTGATTATACATATCAAAGCTGTATATATTATTCTAAATAACCCAACAAAGTTATTATACACAATTTATTAACACGTTGATTCGTAGCACGATGTGTTGCTGCAGTCCTCGTAGTTGGTGGGCTCCTGGTATATCTTCCAATCCAGAGTACGCGGTCTGCGCGTCACTCCACTGGAAAGCCGGCCTGTGATTCTCGCACTGGACCTGCAGGGGCACTGTTGGTGCTGTTGCTCCCTGGGCTGGTGTCAGCGCCCGCAGTCCCTCCGCTCTCCCCGTCTTCTGAGAGCAGAGCTGCAGCTTCTTCCTGGACACCTTGTGTCCCCCCTTTTGCCCCCCTTATGTACTGTCCTTTTGTATCTGCACATAGTAATAGACATAGTAAGTCATCAACATATTGCAACACCACACTTTTGAGATTTCTCGTTTTGTACCCTCTTCCCACGGTACCCTCACCATTTGGGGCTTTCCCCACATCTGCGCATTTACCATAATTTTGATCATTGTTTGATTTGCTGTGCACCAAATTAAAGAATTTTCTGTTGGCCTGAACTGGAGCTCTTCTGCTCTCTTAACCATAGGTCCTAGGTCCTGAGCTTGGTACCCTGGATTGACTTTTAACGTTATGTGTGGGGCCGCACGTTCCCCCTGAAACATAAAAATTCTGTTGGTTCCAATTTCTATTTTGCATGTTGTTCTTCTGATTCAGCTGCCCTTTCCACTGATTATTTTGACCACCATTCCCTGGCCCTCCCCCCCTTTGATACCCATTGGGTGCCCCCCCCTTTCATATTACCTTGCATGGCCACTGGGTGAGGGATGCCGGAGAAGTCGTAGACCACCGTCGGCCGGGGCACCATCCGGCTGCTCCATGGTTCAGGCGGGGGGGTGGCTTCGAAGTTAAAGAATTCATTGTCCATATACTGTATTTTCACAGATGTCACTTTTTCCGCCTCTTTTTCTTTGGCTCTCAGCTCCGTTATTTCTCTCGCCTTTTTTTCTTTGGCTCTCAGCTCCTCCAGCTGCAACTGCAGTAGCTTCCTTTGAATGTCTTTTGTTTGATCTTCCAGCTTTTTCCCTTCTTTCCGCTGCCTGTCCACAGCGTGCACCACGTGATCCACAAACTCTCTGTGTGTCATGGTGTTCAGTCCCACTACCTCATCGAGGCGGCGCCCCACTTCCGGTGACATCCCCTCCTGGATGGCTTTGCGGAAGAGGGTGGTCATTATGGGATCTGCCCGTACGTCCCTTTTAGTTAACAATCTCCACCTGCGCAACTGCATGTGGATGTATGTCGCCGGTGGTTCATTGTCTTTTAACGGCGGTCCCGTTAAGGCCGCCATGTCCAGTCGTGCGGGATACAGGGCTCGCAGAGCAGTCCAAACAACCCCACGCACGTTATCAAACAGCCCACCGTCCACTGCTGGAGACTGCGCATGGTTTCTGTCAAAGCCAGCCTGCTCAAATATGTCCAGCATTGTTTCCATCCCCACAACCTTTCCCAGGAGAGCCTTCAGGTCCCCCACAGCCAGGATCCGGCCTGTCGTCTCCTCCTCCAGCACCCTGATCCAGTGGCTTGCTCCATTCTGCAAATCAGGGAGATTGGTATTACATTATGCATATCTTGGGTGGACCAGGGAATGTATCGGGTACACCCTCTTCCTTAATCAACAATGGTGCTATAGTATTGGGTTTACTAGCATTATGGCTATATCCTTCTGCTGCTGGGTTACGCCGGGTTGGCGGCCTTTCTCTTGTGTTTTGATATCGCCCAGCTAAATCTCTTCCCACCTGTGCAGGCCCCTCTCCCCCGTCTGACTCTTCTGCCTCGCTATTACTTGCTTGGCATACCTCATTGTCGCTCGCCTCACTTTTTTCTGCTGGGGAGAACTCCTCCCCTTCATTGTTTTCTAATTTATACTCTGCTTGGGGGATTTGCTTTTTACTTGTAGTGCCTTTTGTTAAACTTGTGTTATGTTTATCTCGGGAATCTGTTCTCTTGGTAATTTTTTTCTTCAGCTCTTCCCACTTGTTATACGGGAGCTTTTCCCATCTAAAATTTCCCCACCCCGCAGTTTTGCATTTTTTATGTGTTTCCCCGTCCCTTTTTGGCCCCACCTGTTCAGGCTTTTGGCATATTTTAGACGTTTGCTGTTTTTTCTCAGTGTCTCTTATCTCCTTTGCCTTTTTTATTAACCGGCTATGGTATTCATCATACTGGTTATATTTTTCTTTTAACAGCTCTTCTAACTCCTCCACCTCCTTGTATTCTCTCCTTAGCTCTGTTACCCTTTTTTCTATTTTTCCCTTGTCTTCCTCGAGCCGCGCTCTCTCTATCTCGAGCTGTTCCTCACTTTCCTCATGTGCTACCCACCCTTGTATCTGAACCTGTATTTTTACTACTGGACACACTGTTACTGCAGATGTTACCGGGCCTATTGGATACACGCTTTTCTCTTTTATTTCCGTATGTCCCGATGACTGTGGGGCATACGGAGGAGGAATTATTTCTTCACTGCAACCCCCACTCATTCCTACATATTTTTCTAGGGAAGCGGACCTAAACCATCCTAAAATTCTTTTTTCCTGTTCTCTTTTTCGCTTTCTTTTTTCTGACTTGTCTCCTGTTCTATAATTTGCTATTACCCCTCCCATCTGATCACATATTTCTCTATCAAACGTACCCTCTTTAGGCCATTTTGTCACCATTCTTTTAGTTCTTTTTTTCCATTTTCCTGATATATGTTCTATCTCCTTTTTACAATTAGGATATTTTCCTGTGATTATTTCAACCGGCGTTTTCTCTCCTTTTTCCATTATTTTATGGTTATTTTAATACTTTTATCCTATTTATCTATTTGAAGATTTTATTATATATTTAACCTTTATTTTCCCCTTTTTTATACTTTCTACACACTTCACGTTTCTTTACTTATTTTCCTTTATAGTTGCACCTACACATAAATCACAATTTTTCCCTCAATACAACGTTAGTTCCGCGCAAGCACAAGCATCTAATCTAAGCATAAACACAGTTGAACAATATTTTACCTTACCAACAATACTTTTTTCTTACTTTATACCTCAGAGGACAGTGTTTTTCCTAAACACGCGTTTACCAGAGCTATTGCAGGTGGCCTTTCTTGGGTTTCTCTCCTCCCAAATCTCTGGCACCTCTTTTTTTAAAACAACAGCAACAGTGTAAACCTTCAGCAGCAAAAATATATTCAAATATTATTCCTAGTTACAGCACATTTTGCAACAAAACAACAGCAACAGTGAAAACCAGCACATTTTGCAACAAACAACAGCAACAGCGAAAACCTTCAGCAGCCACAATGCATTTAAACACTTATCCTAGTTTCAGCACATTTTGCAACACACAAACATATATTGTCCTGTTCTTATACCGCACTCAATTCACTCACGGTTCGTTGCGCACGTTTCTGAAGAGCTCGCTGCTTTTCTTCCCCTCAATTTTCGGTGTTAGTGTCCGGGTTGGTTTTACGAAAGGATGGTACCTTTTTCGTATCCCGGACGAGCCCCCAAATGTCGTGTCTAGGAAACGACAGAGTTCCACGCCAATCGCCAATCTGTACAAAACAATTTCAGGAGGGAAAAGACACAACAGCAGCAAGCTCTTCAGAAAGTTTAGACTTTATTGCACAGGTGCACAAAGCCGGATCAATTCAGGGGAATTGAACCTCGATTGTCAGTTTTGCATACATTTTATACACAATTTGTGCCCACAACCCCCCTTTAACACATTTCTAAAAATATCAGCCATCTGGTCTTTTCTGGCACAGTAAGGAGTTTCACTTTCCTGTTCGTGGGTCAACTTGACCTTTTTGGCATAAAGATGATTTTCGGTCCTTATGATGTTCTTAATGTATCAGTAATTATTCTTATCATAGTGGACAGGTGCCCCAAAACTGATTTTTAGTTCTATTGATGTCTTTAATTAGTCTATTGATGTTCTTAATTAATCTTCATCAGTGGACAGGTACCCCAATTTTCCCTTACTTTGTACTTTCCCACTTACGCATACACCACGTCATTGCTGTCTGTATTTTTCCAATTTTCCCTTACTCTGTACTTTTTCACTATGCATACACGTCATTACTTTCTGTATTTTTCCATTATACATACAAGTTCACAGAGTTATAGCCTCCTGTACCTTTTTTACTTTATTCAGGTTACACATGGATCACTGTAAAGTATTAGTTTTCTAGCATATCTAGTTGGCACTAATTTTCTGCTGAGTAAGTATAGTTTTTTAAGCCTTCTGCGTTTGCCTTTTTTCTACAGTGGATACTGTGGTTTCTTGCGTTTCCATAAGCTTTGCTGCAACTACTGATATAGAGTTATTGGATTACATATTGATTATATTAGTATATAGTTATACATGTGATATATGAGTGTATATAATTTTTATCATGAAGCATTGAGAGTTTGGAGGAAACAGTCTGATCAACATTGACAGGAATACCCTTTAACAAAAAAACTTTAACATGTGACGTCATCACACTCATGGGGAGTCTCAAAATTCTCCTACACTACAGACAGCAAATTAAATAAATAAATCATTTAACGCTCCACCAGTCTCCCTGCCATAGTCACTGACCCTTTAACATCCTGAGTGATGGCCCTATGTAACATGCTAATGTGTGAGGTAAGTGATTTTTGTTATTTCCTATTACAAAATAATAAGAAATAACAAGCATGCCCTTTTGTTTATAAGTTTAGGTGAAATATTTGGTATTTTGTCTGTATGTCTTGTGCCTTCCCCAATCAACTGTTTCCTTTTTTTCTCTCTCTCACTTTTTTTTGTTGACAATTTTTAAGGTTAGGCTATTTGCCCTTTGCATACTCATCAAATGTGTTCGTTTGTGAAGTATTTAAATAAAACAATAAAAACTAACGAGAGCTGACTTTCCATGTTACCTGCTCTTACCAGTTCCACTTCATTTTATTCAAAATGCGCCACAAGACATTTTATTTTATTTTATTTTATTTGCATTTCAGTGCTGAAATGTGAGCTCTGATCCAAAATCTTATTCTCGAGTAGGGAGTATCTGGAGACCGGAGTACGGGGTGTGTCAAAAGCGAAATGGACGACGGGTCAAAAGCACGTTTCTATTGGTCGATGATTCGGCGAGTCACATATATTATCCAATCAAAAGCATGATCCAAAGTCGTAGATGTTTCAATATTGCTTTGACGTTTCTGAGACAGCATATCTGTTTTTGTTGTCGCTCCTGAAGGTGAATATGTCGGTTCGTAAATTATGCGGGAAAACAAAAGTTGTGGTATTTGTGTGATCTGTTAATTTACACAATTTATTTGAAAATGGCGTTTGATCGTCAGTGATTACGACGCTGAAGTTGGCTCCCGATTCGCAGCTCCCGACTCGAAAATTCCGCTCCACCTTAAACTGGCGAGGTCTCTTTCCAGCAGTTCTTGTTATCTTAGCAGATTCCTGGCACACTTAAGTGTTTTTGGGACCAGGACTTTGTTTCACGGTCTTTGTCTAACCTACTTAGCCAATCTAATATGCAGTGGTCATGTTTGGTGTTGTTGGAGAGCTAATATCACGAGCAGTTAGATGGTCTCATTCTATGTTGAGAATGTTGTCATTCAAAGTTTGTTTCACATGAAAGTGAAACGCCAATCACAGAAATTTAGCTATTCAGCTGTTACACCTGAAATTGTGAAAATGGCGACACTATGTTTGAACAATTGTCTGCATCCAGTGCTTTGGTTGCTGTTTGGAATAAAATAATAATAATAATAATTATTATTCACAAATATTTTTATATTGTAAAATAAATGGTACTATTGTGTTAAACTTTATGCAACACACGGACATACAGTACATTAATTGGGAAAACATATGTCTGGATAGTTTTGTAAGATTAAAAAATGTTTTAATAGGCCAAAATATTTTCCATTATTATATGTATTTATTTATTCATCGCCCCACCCATTTTTTATATGAAAAGTATTGATGTCAAAAAACTTTTAAAGGCCTAGATTTTGCAAGTTTTAATTATAGGCTTATAGACAGTGCTTTGTATGGGTGAGTATCTTGGCATTTTTGTACATTGAAAACGTGTTTTTGTTGAGATATTTCATTATGTACTGTGTTTTATATGAGTAACTGATAATAATAATAATAATAATAATAATAATAATAATAATAATAATGCATATAAATGTATGTACCATAATTAAATCTGGAGAGAGACATGTATACACATACATACAGTTGAGGCCAAAAGCTTACATGCACCTAGGCTAAAGATATTCAAACTCAGTCTTTCAGAACTCCGCACATTTCATGTTGCCAAACATTTAGTTTGGCAAGTCAATTAAGGCATCTGCTTTGTTCACATCAGAGGTCATTTTAAAACAATCGATTAGAGACATATTTATTTCAGCTTTAATTCACTATATCAGAATTCCAGTGGGTCAAAACATACACCTAGTTTAGTGTGGCTTTAAACAGGCTGGAAGATTCCAGAAATTGATGCAATTACTTTTTAGAAGCTTCTGATTGGCCAATTGTCATAATTAGGAGTTAATTGGGAGTTAATTGGCACATGTGGCTGTATTTAAGGGCCTGCTTTTAGAGCCACTGTCTTTTTGCCCATGATACGATGGGAAAATCCAAGCAACTCTTCCAAAAAATTGTGGACCTCCACAAGTCTGGTTCCTCCTTAGGAGCAATTTCCAAACAACTGAAGGTAACACGAACATCTGTACAAACAACTGTATACAAATATAAAAATCTTGGGACCACAGAGACACTGCAGTGTTCAGGAAGGAGGCACAAATTAACTCCCAGGGCTAAACAATCTTTGATCCGAAAGGTTCAACTGAACCCCAAGACCACAACAAAGGAACTGGTGAAGGAGTTGGAAGCATCAGGTACCAAAGTATCTACATCCACCATTAATAGAATCCTACATCGCCATGGCCTGAAAGGCTGCTGTACAAGGAAGAAGCCCCTACGCCAAGGCCGGCATAAAAAAGCCAGAATGAAGTTTGCAGGTGATCTCCAGGACGAAGACCTAGCCTTTTGGAGGAGCGCTCTCTGGTCAGATGATGTATGGTCATAACGGTCAGCACTATGTATGGAGGAAAAAGGGAGAGGCTTTTAATCCGAAGAACACCATCCCAACTGTGAAGTATGGGGATGGCAGCATCAAGTTGTGGGAGTGTTTTTGTCACGGTTCGAAGTTAGGTGGACCCAAATGCAGACTCAAACAACGGAGTGGCGAAACTCCCATAGGAGATGTTTAATGCGAAAGTACACAATACAGCAGGCAATCTCGTAGTAAGTTTGTGCATAGATCAAAACCAGGAAAATCCACCGAGGCAAAAGTACAAAATCAGAAGGCAAAATCAAAGTCGATAAACAGTCGAAGGTCAGAACAGGAAATCAGAAAAACAAAGACGGCAGGCAAAAATTGGTGGTCAGGAAAACAGGCAAGATCAAACACGAGTCAAACTAACAAGAAATAAACGCTGGAAATGTACTGTAAACAGAGGCACAATCTGGCACAGAAGAGCAGGGAAACAGAGAATATATACCAAGGAAACCAGGCGAGTGAAATGAGAGATAATTGAACAGAGCGTGAACATGCAAACAGGGAACAGGTGAATGAAATGACTGATTAACCAGTGTGTGAGAATGTGATCAGCTGAGGGGAGAGAGAGAGAGGAAACCACGCCCATACTACAAACCGAAACAAAGATTGTGCAGGAGAAAAAAAGATAATCAACTAAAATGTGAAGTGACAACAGAAACATAACAGTTTTGCTGGAAATGGGACTGGTGCACTTCAGAAAATAAATGGCATCATGAGGAAGGAGGGTAATCTGGAAATACTGAAGCAAGACCTCAAGACATCAGCTAGAAAGTTAAAACTTGGTCAGAACTTGGTCTTCCAGCAGGACAATGATCCTTAGCATACCTCCAAAGTTGTAACAAAATGGCTTAAAGACAACAAAGTGAAAGTATTGGAGTGGCCATCACAAAGCCCTGACCTGAATCCCATAGAAAATTTGTGGAATGCACTGAAAAAGCATGTCCGAGCAAGGAGGCCCACAAACCTGACTGAGTTACACCAGTTCTGGCAGGAGGAATGAGCAAAACGTCTGGCAAGGTATTGTGAGAAGCCTGTGGAAGCTTACCCCCAAGTGTTTGACTCAAGTTAAAAAAGAAAAATCGTTAACAACGTTTCGTTAGGTGCAGCGTCTTAATGCGTAAGTGCAACAGTGATGGTCAGTGGAGGATACGCTAAAAATAAAAACCAAAAACAGACCAAAATACACAGAATCCTCGTCCGTTTCGTCAGCCAACGAAACATAACATAACAAAAACAAAACGGTATGGGGAGTGACGACAACAACGGGCGCATATTACATTCACAACGGGACTCCGTCGCTGATCCACCGCGTCACTTGCTGTCCTCACTAGATACTTCCTAGTCCTGATTTTAGCATCCCGACGGTGGAAACAGAAACCGTAACCGTTCCCACGAGTACTGAGCAGCGCGGAACGGCACGGAGTGCCCCTGGTAACGGTTCAGCCCTACAGTGGAAAAGCGGCTTATGTAAACTTTTGACCCACGGAAAATCTGATATGGTAAATGGTAAATGGACTGCATTTATATAGCGCTTTTATCCAAAGCGCTTTACAATTGATGCCTCTCATTCGCCAGAGCAGTTAGGGGTTAGGTGTCTTGCTCAAGGACACTTCGACACGCCCAGGGCGGGGTTTGAACCGGCAACCCTCCGACTGCCAGACAATCGGTCTTACCTCCTGAGCTATGTCGCCCCCTATGTCGATATAGTACATACAAACTGAAATGAATGTCTCAGCTATTATTTTGAAATGACCTCTTATGGAAATAAAGTAGATACCCTAATTGACTTAACCCAGGAAATGCATGGTAACATGAAATGTGTGGAGTTGTGAAAAATTGAGTTTGAATGTCTTTAGCCGAGGTGCATGTAAACTTTTGGCCTCAACTGTAGCCTACAAGTTAAACTGTATACTAGAACTGTTAGTTGGAGTTTGGGTTGCTTACAGCAGTAGCTTAGGTGGTTGACTTTCATGATTGGAGGCGACAAAGACATTGATAACGTTGTCATAAATATTGTTTCCCCCCATTATTACCCCATAACGTGGCAGTTTTTCTTTGGAATCCTGTAGAGTAGTAATCCTTCCTCGACTCAGTGCACACACTGACGCTGCGAAAAAATAAGGTTCCGTTTCTTAAATTATTTGTACATGTCCGGTTTGTGGTCCCGACCAGACAATTGAATGAGTAATTGATTGAATAAATTTGTAGTTCGTAATGAATTTGCTTGCCTGCGACTCCCTGATCTGACATCGGTTTCAAGGGGGTTTCCCAGAGTTGGCGGTTTCCAGGGGATTCCCCCTGGCTAACGTGGATGACAGACAACAGGAGCAGAGTTAACACCATCCTACAGCCATCCTGCTTGTCTCTTAGGAGTGATGATTCATATCGGCGTGTAAGCACACACACATTACAGCGTTCCTGCTCTGAACATGGACTCAGGCTGGTTGATCTGAATGTACAGAGTAAACGGGCAAATGCTGACTTATGCATCACATCTCATGTACAAAATCTATGCTCAAATGGTTTTAAGGCCATGTCTGAAGGGTTTATCTATGCTTCCTGTACTTTCGGGGGCACTCGGTGCTGTGCGGTCTTCACTCATAAACCGGTTGGATTTTATTCATATTTTAATAATCTGACTTTTTATCCTAGGAGCAGGCATATCATAAGCTCCCCAGAAACCTGATGCTAAAGGCATTGTTCAGTTCTGTTGTGCAGAGTGACCGCAAATGACCAATGTAACACCAACAATTATAATATGAAGCTTATTTTCATATACACAATTTCTAGATGATCTTATTCAGATTCCTTCTCACATATAGCAAGTCATCTAGCAGAATTGCAGAGTGAGACACGCTGATCATGGAGGAAAATCATGAAACTCCACAACAGAGCCCATAACAATGCCTCTACATGCACAAGATGTCTTCCAGTGTGGAGAGTAGACGATCTAATCTGAGGAACTGTTCTTAATTTACATCAGGCGCAACAAGGTAAAAATATATTTTTAACCTTTAAGTGCTTTTTCAGCAGTTTTATGCCTTTAATTCATCTGAATGATCCTTTGTAACTAGCTATCTGGATTGAACTCCGTTTTCTGTCATTTATAGCTAATCAAATAATCTTGCTCACACTGTAAGAAAATAAAATGTCCTAGAAATGATCGATAGCTAGTTACATTTTTATTTTTCTTTCTTCATTGGGATGGCAGGTATGCCATCCGGCCACATTACACCTTGGCGGGGCGGCATGCCCCATACCTATACAGCACCGACACTTTTCAGGGTTCCCCACAAATATAACCACAACAGCCATAGACACTCAGCCCTTAAAAACATTAATTTCTGTACATTCTGACCCCATTTCAACAGACAGAATTCATAAACAACTTCACACGTCCACACAATAAAGCCCCAAACTAAGGGGATTTTGCGTTTTCTCCTTCTCCTCCTTCCTGCCGCCTAGCCTACAAACAAAATGTCTCCCCATTGGACATTTTACCAACACCAGCCAATCCTTCTCCAACACGATCCAATCAAAATCTCACATACACATGCAAAATAGACATATCTTTTTACTCTAAAACATTTCCTGTCTCAACAGCTAGTTCCTTTGTGGCGGAGTGGTCAATGTCATGGTCTATAGATCGCAGGGACCCTGGTTCATGCCCTGCCGGAAGCAAGTTTCTGAACTGTGCTTTTTTGCTCACTAATATTTGCCTATTACTTATCAACAATTGCTTTTGCACCAAATCTACCCAGCTTTCACCGAACGTATACACTGCATTATGATGTACCATCTGCACGTTCACCTAATCGGCTACAATATCTTCTGTAAAACCACGGACAGGTTTGACCAAAAAATTTCACGCATTGAACAGCTATGTCATGGTGGCGCACTGCCAAAGTTATAGAGTATAAAGGTTGGAACACAACCAGAGAGTCAGTTAGAGGGGAGGACACCAAAATCAGATGCCCTCCTTATCTCTAGATTGCAGTGTTTGAAACAGTGCCTGTTTGTACACAGTTACACTGAGAGAATAATGACTCAGTGCTGTCTGTACACAGTTACACAGGGAGAATAAGGACACAGTGCTGTCTGTACACAGTTACACAGGGAGAATAAGGACACAGTGCTGTCTGTACATAGTTACACAGGGAGAATAAGGACACAGAGCTGTCTGTGCACAGTAGCACAGAGAGAATAAGGACACAGTGCTGTTTGTACACAGTAGCACAGAGAGAATAAGGACACAGTGCTGTTTGTACAGTAGCACAGAGAGGACGGACTAAACAGTGCAGGTATACATATTTTATTGATGTCTGGGGTTGCGCTGTGTTATAGCGTGTGCTGCACGCACACCCAGTGCTGTTAGAAAAAAGAATCCAATCAATCCTCCGGCCACTGATAGCATGATCTGGGCTCCAGGCCCTGCACGGAGTGAGAAAAGCAACCAATCACACAACACATTCTAATCCACTCTACTACAATCACACAACACATTCTAATCCACTCTACTACAATCACAACACACATTCTAATTTAGTCTAGAACAGAGTAAACAACAATCAGTCACACAACACATTCTAATTCAGTCTAGCACAGTCTAAACAACAATCAATCACAACACAGAATCTACCAGCGCCCCCCCCCCCCGCCCCGCCCCGCCCCGCCCCGCCCAAAATGATTTATTTTCATGGGGCCGAAAATCTCTGGCTGTGCCCCTGTGGAAAAGTGCTATATAAATGCAATGATTCATTCAGTCATTCATTATTTGGCTGTTTAATGCAAATATCTGAATGCCCACCTATTCAAACTAGCCCTTAACTGCTTATTCTATTTTAAATAAACAGAACAAACCCTTTTCTTTTTGTATGCAAGTTGAGGCATGCAGCCCATCAGTGACATCTGATTGAACCATAGCTGTAACTAGCCACGTGACGCTAGTTGAAAACATATTCCAAGTAACCAAATTGTGAATTTAAAATATTACCACTTTTACCAGAACCACTACTTCTGCTTTTGTAGCGGAAACAATAATAATAAACTACAATATGCACACGTATGCACTCACAGTCACAGTCACTCACTACCTCACTCACACACACATGCTCACAGTTACTCATTAACTTACACAATCATGCATTAACTCACACACTCACTCACACTCACTCTCTCTCACACACACACACATTCTCAAACACACACACACTCTCTCTCACACACACACTCACGCTCTCTCACACACACACGCGCACACACACACACTCACTCTCTCTCTCACACACACACACACACACAGCAGTATACTCCATTTGTCAATAGCATTCCACTCACAGTTTGTCAGTTTCCTCTTTGCTGCAGAGATGGGTCCTGCTGAAAGAATAGCTGTGAGTTTGTCCGGTAGATCTCTTCTCACCTTTTGGTTTTGCCTGGGAGAGCAGTTCTGTACAGATACATACAGGGGGAATGTTTAACCAGCATGCGAACAAACGTGTAGGATGATTGCTGAAATATTCTCCACATTCTCTAACATTCAAGATCTGTAAACCTTGTGCTAATGGAAGATTTTATATTTAAATTATGCAACACACAGAAAGTAGAAGTGGAGGAACTAGTGTGAGGTGGGTTTGTTCCCATTCTTCAGAAAAGAGCCTATGAGAACTCACTGAGAAAACTAAATAAAGTGAAAGGACTGAATTGCGTGCATCAGAAAAACAATGAGCAATATAAATATCTAGATAATAAAAATAAATATTGAACTGAGAAGAATGACTGAAAAATACCTGTTATTTGGTCACCACATATTGAACACTCAAAACGGTTGGCTTATGCAATGATGATGGTTTTAGTGTGAACATGTATTATATGGTCTTTTTAAATTGAGTTCTATCCATTCATGTATTGCCTGTTTATCAATGATAGTAACATTAAATTACATTACATTTATTTGGCAGATGCTTTTATCCAAAGCAACAATAAGTGCAAACCCAAGGTTTTATTAATATCGTGTCATTGGATATAAAGTAGCGATAACATCGAAGACATATTCTGTTGAAATGTAAACACAGGCATGGTCAATTCTCACAATAGCAGTAAGCTAAACCCAAATTTTAGTAAAGGGGTGTGTCCTGACAGATTGGGGCTCAGATGAGGCCTGTCACATCCCAGGCAGTGAACACAGGAAGCTCTCAGGCCAGGCTGCTGGCTGACCTGTCTCAAACACACCCATCGTTATCAGCCCTCTTACTCAAAGCCCAGCCTGAGGATGAGGCGGCTGGGTCCCTCTTACTCAAAGCCCAGCCTGAGGATGAGGCGGCTGGGTCCCTCTTACTCAAAGCCCAGCCTGAGGATGAGGAGGCTGGGTCCCTCTTACTCAAAGCCCAGCCTGAGGATGAGGCGGCTGGGTCCCTCTTACTCAAAGCCCAGCCTGAGGATGAGGCGGCTGGGTCCCTCTTACTCAAAGCCCAGCCTGAGGATGAGGCGGCTGGGTCCCTCTTACTCAAAGCCCAGCCTGAGGATGAGGCGGCTGGGTCCCTCTTACTCAAAGCCCAGCCTGAGGATGAGGCGGCTGGGTCCCTCTTACTCAAAGCCCAACCTGGCTTCCCTGGCGGGAATATACCAAGGTGCAGTTTGTGGCAGCAGGGAGTTACCATTGTGTACAGATTGCAGTGGTGGGGAGTTACCATTGTGTACAGATTGCAGTGGTGGGGAGTTACCATTGTGTACAGTTTGCAGTGGTGGGGAGTTACCATTGTGTACAGATTGCAGTGGTGGGGAGTTACCATTGTGTACAGTTTGCAGTGGTGGGGAGTTACCATTGTGTACAGATTGCAGTGGTGGGGAGTTACCATTGTGTACAGTTTGCAGTGGTGGGGAGTTACCGTTGTGCAGTTCTCATCTTGGCTGCATATTCTGCTCAGGCAGTGAAGGTAGATGTGGGAGTGGTCAGACATGGTGAACATCTGAATGGAGAACCTCTTCCTTTGAGGGGAACTGCTCCGGAGGTACCAGCGGAAGGTTCTGTCGTTTGGGCAGCTGAAAGGATAATGGGCTGTGTGCCTAATTAAAGCCTTTCAAACATATCCAAGCATCCCGTATTTACCTCCACCCCCTATTGAACAAAATCCCCCAACACACTCATTGAAATTTATTAGGAGCACAACGCACTTACTCTTATGACAATATAGCTTCAAAGAACAATTAACAGGGGCCAAGTGCTAGTAGCCTAATTAAAGCTAGCAGTCTTTCTACATATGACAACAAACTATTTAGAATATGGCCCAACGTGTGAATACCAGCCAAAATGTGAGGCTATCATGTTCATTAGCACTCTGGCACCACCTTCAGAGTCTGGGGTTAAAACACTATTGTTTGTGAAGCAGAATTTCATTTTGAGGATTTTATCAGTTATAGTGCACCTATGAGACAAATCTACATAATCTTCTGTATATTGTGTCTCGGATCATAGATTCATGTTTCATGAATATAGGCCTAATGTCTGGGTGGTATTATAATGCAATAATAAGAGCAATACTACTAATGTAATTAGTGTTTCCCATACGACCTTCAGTTTAATACGTTGTGTAGGATTATGCATACCACATTTTGCTCTGAAGTGTATCTTTTATCATTTCATATTTGGAGCATTCTAGCATGACCATATATTTGGATTGGGCCAACTCTGGTTTAGGGCTAGAATCATGATGGAGGTGCCAATGTAAATTCTGTGTTTCATCACAGAAAATCACACCATTTGGCAAGTTCATACCATCCCATGGCTTTTTTCCCCCACACACAGCAAGTTTATACATTTTTATAAGTTATTCAAGACCATATGCACAACATGTTGTATACCAGACCTTCAATATGAAATATTGTGCATACCCAAATAGCCTCTAGGTCAAACAGGACAGGATTGTTTAACACTTTGATTGTTTAGTGTTTTTTTATGGGGCGACATAGCTCAGTAGGTAAGAGCGTTTGTCTGGCAGTCGGAGGGTTGCCGGTTCGATCCCCTGCCCTGGGCTTGTCGAAGTGTCCCTGAGCAAAACACCTAAC
>NC_057951.1:1728612-1783013 GCF_018555375.3 Anguilla rostrata | reverse complement strand
CATTTACGTTAGTAGGGCAGAGCGGGGCAAAACGTAACACAGATTTTATTTTTGTTGGTTAGGTGGTGCAGCTTGAGTGACGTATTTCAGGATAAACACTCAGAATGACCCTTGCTTTCTCTCCAACGAAAGGTAAGGAATTTAGATAAACATTTTGGGAGATATGGCCAAATAAAAGTTTGTTTTGGTGATATGTAAGCACATTGTTTTACCATAAGTATTTTTTGGGTGCTGTAATGTGTGTGCATATCAAAGATCCAAATGTATGTAATCGTAAACAGTCTTTTCGTGACTAACAGATTGCATATTTTTGATAGAGCAATCAGCTCCACCTGCAGGATTAAGACATGCACGCAGACTCACAGAGCAAGGGAACATAACAGGACTGAAAAGGGAAGACATTCAACGGGAACTGCAGAATAATGCTGGGATAACTTGAGAAGGGAAAAGAACAGGACCACATAGAAGAGTTTATGATAAACTTTACTTTGGAGCTTAAAGAACTGTGGCATACATACAGCACGGCTGCACTCAATCTCCTGAGCAAGCTACCTCACTACCTCACTGACGTCTTACATTGGTTGGTATATCCTGTTTCGAAAAGCCTAGGGCTCCACCTAGTGGATAACCTGATTACACTACAAATGTACAGTATCGTGATAAGTTTTCACCAGTTGGCAATAGGCTATGAAAAACATTTAAATGTAATCAATAGATAGATTAAAAACAGTGTTTGTATCCTAAAACATCAAACTATATTGAGTTACCTTACTTTGTGTGAACCTTTAAAGGTATTAAAACTTAGGTTAGCTCGCCATGTCAGTTTCTGAATGGCACGTCCCAGAAATTCCATTATGGTATTAAATCATAATTAGGATGTAGGTGTGAATGGTTTGTATTAAAAATGATTAATCTAGTTCTAGTTATATTTTCAGAATTGAGCCAAATAGGAAAACTGTTGTTTCCTATACAGGCAAGAGATAGCCAGAGGCTTGAGCCTGGCTGACCTAGCTGAAAATGCTAGTCCTCATTATGTGCTCTTTTGTGTGGATGCCTTGACAGTTTGTTCCAGGTAGCTGCATCACAGAGTTTGACCCTGTAGTGTTCAGCCATTTGGAGGAAGTGGCTCTTCGCCTGAATGTTTCACTCCATAATTCAGATTACGCCAGATCAATTGGATGCCCTGCTCACATACTGCCTGAGCAAGCACTGGAGAGTTATTTATTAGTTGGTCCGTCTGTTCATCATGTTGCAGCACAATTAATTAACAATGAATCCCTTGCATGTCCACTTCCCATGAGTTCTCAATAGGATGCATAGTAGAGTGATCTACACTAGATAATTTAAACTTAATCCAGTTATGCAAAGCAAGTTTTATCCATCTATGCTTCAGTGGTGTTTCTCCCATCTCATTAGTAATGCATTAATTGGTGTTGTTCTGAGTGTCACACAGAATATCCTCAAAGCTGTTGCCTGTTTAACATGTGATGCCAGGAAGGGAATTGGGGTGCTGTCCACCAGGGGGCAGCATCGGCCCTACAGACGGGAATAGCTGCAGCTGGGGTTCATTGCAATCACATTACCTGTGGCCCATTACCTAACCATGGGCTCTATAAAGCCGCGTTTCCACCGCAGGAACTATACCACGGAACTAGGAACCTTTTGAGGAACTCAGTGCGTTTCCATCGCAGGAACTAGGGTCTAAATTTAGTTCTGGGGGCTTTGTTTTACCCCCCAAAACGTTCCTGCTCGGGGGGTAGTACTTTCCGAAAGTACAGGAACCTTTTGGGTGGAGCTTGCAGCGCTGAACATTTCTGATTGGTCGAGTACTCGCAGCATTTGTGTTGTATTTATTTTCCGCCATTACCCGCCATGTTTGAAAATATGCAGCGGCAAACCAATTTATTTTCATAATAACTTCAAATCAAACTTGTATGTTATGCGGCGCAGTAGCCTAGTTTTGGTTATAGCCTGTCAACGTCTTGGAATTATAACGTGTGCTCTTCTGTTCTTTTCTTGCTTTAGTATTCGTTTTATAATATGCTAAGCATTCGTGCTGGGACAGCATATTACGTACCAAAACATTCAAACGGATTAATTCGGTTGCTGAATATTTTCTTCCGGATTTTCTTTGTTAGCCCGTTGTAATTGACTCAAAACGTTTGATACAGTTATGTGAGGTATAGTTCTGCATAATTAACATTGGTGATACAGTACAAGCAAACTGGAAATCACCTTCCGCACTTTTTATCCGGGTAAAATAACAGGTTAATTCTAGTAATCTTCCCTTTAGCTTTTTCAGACTGCCGTAATTTTACTCAATTTTACTGCCATTTTTCAATTCCACAAAAAGACCAGGAAGACTATGGACTAATTTATGGTGCATGGTTCGCATCTGGAGGGCACACTTCGCTGCTCGGCTAGCAGTAACTTCGAAGGAAAGCAAACGGTGGCTGTACCACTACTAATTTACATTTTCACGCAAGTCTGAGTTTTCGTTCTATTCTTGTCATTTTGCCATTAGCCTATATGGAATTGACGACGAGAAAGTAATCAAACAGCAAATTGTTTACAACGTGTGCATGTTTTCTGCTGTTGTTGCCAGTTATACATATAAATGTGAATGCATTCTGTCGGTTCGGATGTCAAGACATGAAAGCGAATGTTCGCATAAAAACATAATTAATGTGTTTGAGAGGATATATGAAAATCAATAAATACAAAAGTAACCATATATAGTCATTGTTGGTAACCCGTTGTATAAGTGGAATAAACCCCTCCGGGCTGTCCCGGTTATTAGAAAATAATGTAGGCTACTTTGGTGGTAGTATGGGGTTACGGAAGAAATCATATGACAGATGGGCCGACGACAACGTTGCTTTTTCATACGTCAGTGGGCTATTTTGCCTAATCTTCGCGGTACTTTAGACCCCGGTGGAAACGCAGACAACCATTGGCTGAAGGAACCTTTTAGTTCCTGGTAAAGTAGTTCCTGGGACTGAAAGTTCCGGGTAATTTTGGTGGAAACGCGGCTTAAGTGACCTAGCTTCCAGGCCTAGGGGAGGGTGTTTTTAGATGGTGTTTGGGAGCTGGGCTATGGACAGTATGGTGGGTTGGTGCCAGTTTTGTTTGGAGCAGCTAAAGGTGCATATAATAACCCTGTGCTCTATATAGCACAGTAGTGGATTCTCCTTGTGTTCCTGCTATATAATGACCCTGTGCTCTATATAGCAGTGAGGAGTCTCCTTGTGTTCCTGCTATATAATGACCCTGTGCTCTATATAGCAGTGAGGAGTCTCCTTGTGTTCCTGCTATATAATGACCCAGTGCTCTATTTAGCAGTAAGGAGTCTACTTGTGTTTCTGCTATATAATGACCCTGTGCAACCTCTACCCTCTGCCTAGCAAGATAAGTAAAGCCAACTGCTGTAGAATTTAAATGTTCTGAAATCCAGACTTTAGCTTTGGATTGGAACCACAGAAGAGTGACAAAACTAAGTGATGTAACATTGCACCTAAACAGCAGTTTGCATGTTGATCAGATTGACACTCTTCCCTAAGATGTACACACATACCCTATCGACCAATAGTTGATTTTACCAACAGTAATAATATCTGATTTTATGCTCAACATCTTCAGAAATGCCACAACCCTGTAGCACACACAGGTGTGTAATGTGAAGGAGTACAACTCATCTTCATCACAAGGTCAGCATGAGAAAGAGAGTGGGGTATAAGTTAGAGCTGCCGCGGTATTGATTTATTTCCTTACTACAAAAATTAGCGAAGCCATTCAAACCGTTGCGGTAACCGCCACAAAAAAATAATAATTTAAACCTCCAGCTACAATTTCGTTTTTTACTTTCAAGTACATTTCTGGAATGGCTGGTTCCGAGAAACAGGTTCTGCCCGGCAGTTCATACTGCTTGTCGAAGGACTGAAGCATAGCTCAGAATAATGGCTTTCCTTCAGCCCGGAAGGGCACCATCTCCACAACCAAATACTTTGTTACAGTTGTTGTAAGTGCTCGCCACTTGTTGCTGTCCCGGTTGTATTTAGTCACTCTGGCAAATGCCTCTGAGACTCCTAACTGACGTAGTGCCGAGCCGGTACCTCCCGAGGTAGATGGGGTGCCTTTCATTGCATCGTATAACGGACGGTGAGTGGTCCTAAGATGCGATGCTAGATTTGTCCTGTTTCCTCGCATGACGTTGATTTTCTTGCTGCAAATGCGGCACACTGCCTCATCCAAATTCTTTGGCTTTCCATGTTCATCGGGCTCAAAGCCAAAATGTTCCCAAACAGGAGAAGTAACGTTGGGTTTCGCTACAAGATCCATGTTTTTAGCCTAATTTGAAGCGAAAACTTTCCGTATCCAACAGTTGCAAAGCACGTTCTGGGTGACACGTTCTCCGATCAGAACGTTAACTGCGCAACTGTGAGTGGAAACTTTCGAACACATGGCGTGAAGAAAATAGGCTACACAATTATAATTATAATTATTTTTAAAATTGCATTGCATTTATTTCAGATCACAACTTTTACAAGTAAAAATTGGAACATAAACAATTGGCCTAAAATAAACGGGAAAAAAACAAAACCCAGCGGTGAAGCGGTGATCAGCTTGACTCTGCGGTGGACGTGACGTGATTGCGTTACCACGGTAATGCAGTAACCGCGGCAGCTCTAGTTTGCCGGCCACTGACCTGTGTTCAAAGCCTCTCTAACTACTCTGAGAACACTGTCCTCTAGCTGCGCTTCTCGCAGGTCTTCTCGGGTGAACTGTTCTAGCTGACCCAAATTGAGATGAGTTGCAAAATCATACAGCTCAGGACCACCTTCTGCTGGAACAGCTAGTTTGTCTGCCAAGTGCACATCACTGTGACTAGACTCCTGCACATGCACACAACCACAAATCGCCTTCACATCACCCTGTGAAAGGTTTCTCCACGTCTCAGTGTCCAGTTTCGGGAAAGCAAATCAGCCTCAACATTGACCTTCCCAGGGCGATATTTTACTTCAAAATCGTATGTGGCTAGGGCAGCAAGCCACCTATGCCCTGTAGCATTAAGTTTCCCTGTCGTCAACACGTGATTGCGTTTCCGCGGTAATGCAGTAACCGCGGTAGCTCTAGTGTAAGTATGGATTTCATTAGAGTGCAGAGCAGGTAGTGAATAATGGGGATGGATGAAGACTGCAATATATGACAGAAGTGAATCCAGAAGTCGGTGGAAACCTGGCAAATGAAACTCAATACAGCTCAATGTAAAGTTCTACATGTGGGAAATAAAAACATCAGGCTAGATTACTTTATGGGAGGAACGACATTGGAATGTGCTCAATTTTGGGAGTAATAGTTGATCAAAACCTTTCAGGTTCTAGGCACTGTGCTGTTGCAGTAAAGAAGCCAACAGGATGCTGGGATAGTAGTGAGTATAAATCAAGGCTCCAGAGTGCGACCATTTTGGGTGCACATGCGACCAAAAATCTGTCAAGTGCGACTAAACATTTTCATTGGTCGCACCGGTGCACCTGACATTTAGCAGGTCTGTCTCTCTGTGTGTGTGTAGCGTTATTTTTTTTCCCACCCGCATTCTGCGAAGACCCGCCCCTACTCTGCCTCTGATTGGCTCTGACCCTGATATTCTTCTTCGCTGAATGCGGGTGGGGAAAAAATAAGGCATGTGTGTATTAGTGATGTGCGGATCGCAGTTATATCCGCGGGCACCACGGTTAATCTGCGGATCGGGTGGGCCGAGTCATAAAAATTAACATTCTGATTAATAGCGGATGGGTTACGGGTGGGTGAAATAATACATCATTAATGAGGAAAATATTAATTACATTCTCTAAAAGGTGAACATATTTTAAGCTTCATTTTTCGTCAGGCGCGAATTAGCAGACTTGACTCTCGTTGCGCCAAGTGTGGCGTCCATTTGTCTTAAGCAGCAAAGGAGGCAAAAAAGATCAGAGAGAAAATTTAAAAAGGAGAATTAAAAAAAGGGCAGAAAAGTTCTGTGTGGGAGCGATTTAGTGAATGACGAGTCAAGTGCTGGGTATGTCATATGCAACAGCTGCGAAATAATGAGAAATAGCGGTAATGTGTGATCGGGTGCGGGTCTCTAAATCGGAGAAAATAATTTGTTCGGGTGGGTGGCGGGTGGATGATTTATGCGTACATGTGGATTCGGATGACGTCAGAGCCGATCCGCGCATCACTAGTGTGTGTGTGTGAAACCGCGCCCTGTACTCCTCCGGGAGCAGCGCACACTTTTATTTGAGTTATTTGAGTTTGATTTATTTATTTGAGTTTGTCAAGCACTTTAAACATCAGCACTTTTTAAGTTTATTTTTTAAACAATTGAGGTTATTGCCATTTCTTGTTTGTGCTGTGATTTAAATAAAGAGAAAACATTTATCTGCACCTTTATTCCTGTTTACAATCATTTACATAATGTGTTAAGAAATTACCAATGTGTATGGGAACTGACAAAAAAGGTAACACTTAAAATGTATTATTACGGTGCCAAAAGGCGCGGTGAAAAATTTTGGGTCTAACTAAATTATGTGCTGCTGCACCTAAATGAAAAAGTTAGGCGCACCAGTGCATCCAATGTAAAAAGTTAGTCTGGAGCCCTGTAAATCCAAGGAAGTTATACTTATTTTATACAATACCTTTGTCAGACCACACTTAGTGAACTGTGTGCAGTTCTGGGGACTGTACTACAAGAAAGATATAGAGGATCTGGAAAAGGTTGAAAGAAGGGAAACCAAACTGGTTCCTGGTATGAACGATAAAAGTTTTGAGGAAAGACTTCAGATGCTGTCTGAGTGTCTGTGGCTGTTGTGGTTCCTCTGAATTTGTGCCCTTATGTCTTGTAAAAATTATTCAAGCCTGCATCAACTTTTTTAACTTTTCAAATGGTCATTTACAGACAAGGTTAAGTATACATTTCGTCAAAAATTTAACCTGCAAGATGGTCTTTAATGTGACGAGAAGTGCTATATGAATTTAATGCATAACACGTGCCCACGCCCGCCAGCACCCCCCCCCCCCCTCCACCGGACAGCATCCAACAGCACCCCGTCCCCCCGTCCCTCCGTCGACCGCACTGGGTGACACCAATCCTAGTGATGAAACTGCGCCCAAGTTGCCCACCTATTATTTCTACCAGCCCACCCTACAGCAGGCTAAAACCGGCAGCCCTATATTTCACTGCACAGATCCATAATCACTAATTCTATTTAGTTAAGGTCACACAGTACACAGCACTACTCACCCCAGTGTCTGTAGTTTACAGTTTGGACTCATCAGTGCAGCACAGAGCAGCTTCACTCCTGAATCTCCCAGGCTATTGTAGCTGAGGTCCAGATCTCTCAGGGGTGAGTTTGATGACTGGAGAGCAGAGGCCACAATTTCACAGGACTTCTCTGTGAGGCCACAGCTGTTCAGTCTGCAAAAGAGAGTTGATATTGTATTTTTAAATAGTAAAATATCCTGTAAAATGTGATGTGCCATGTTACTGTAATCATGTTGAGTGATGAAGAGTGATATTCAGGATCTGCAGATATCCACCCCACGCTTTCTGCAGCTGTGCTTCCGCTGAACTTACTGTAAGAGGCCCTCTGTGTCAGTTCTGTTCTTTCCTAACACAGCTAGGTCTATTACAGGATCCAGAAGAAACCATGGGGAGATGACAGACCAGCAGGTTGAAGGAGCCATGTCTTTTCCCCTTTAATTGTAGCTTTCCCCATTGCATACTTGCACAATTAATAAGAGCTTTTCTCTTTCTTCCCTTGCATGTCCACTTCCCATGTGTCCTCAATAGGATGCTTAGCAGGGTGATCTACACTAGATCATTTAAACTTAATCCAGTTATGCAAAGCAAGTTTTACCCATCTATGCCTCAGTGGTATTTCTCCCATCTCATTAGTAATGCATTAATTGGTGTTGTTCTGAGTGCCCCACAGCATATCCTCAAAGCTCTTGCCTGTTTAACATGTGATGCCAGGAAGGGAATTGGGGTGCTGTCCACCAGGGGGCAGCATCGGCCCTACAGACGGTATAGCTGCAGCTGTGGTTCATTGCAATCACATCAGCTGTGGCCCATTACCTAACCATGGGCTCTATAAGAGGCCTAGCTTCCAGGCCAAGGGGAGGGTGCTTTTAGATGGTGTTTGGGAGCTGGGCTATGGACAGTATGGTGGGTTGGTGCCAGTTTTGTTTGGAGCAGCTAAAGGTGCATATAATAACCCTGTGCTCTATATAGCAGTGAGGAGTCTCCTTGTGTTCCTGCTATATAATGACCCTGTGCTCTATATAGCAGTGAGGAGTCTCCTTGTGTTCCTGCTATATAATGACCCTGTGCTCTATATAGCAGTGAGGAGTCTCCTTGTGTTCCTGCTATATAATGACCCTGTGCAACCTCTACCCTCTGCCTAGCAAGATAAGTAAAGCCAACTGCTGTTGAAGTACACAGCACTACTCACCCCAGTCTCTGTAGTTTACAGTTTGGACTCATCAGTCCAGCACAGAGCAGCTTCACTCCTGAATCTCCCAGGTTATTGCAGCTGAGGTCCAGATCTCTCAGGGGTGAGTTTGATGACTGAAGAGCAGAGGCCACAATTTCACAGGACATCTCTGTGAGGTCACAGCAGTTCAGTCTGCAAAGAAGAGTTTATATATTATTGTATGATTAAATAGCGCAATATCCTGTAAAATCTGATATGTGCAATGTAACAGTAATCACATTGAGTGATGAAGAGGATTGAGGATTTAAAGTTACTGATGCTCTGAGGAAAATAACTTTGCTACACTCTCCAACTGCAGCACTTTGGGCTTGAGAATTAGACATCCCTTTGGACAGAACTCTGACAGTTCTACAGATGAAATTCTTACCAAAATGGCCCCCTTTCTTCTGACATTTGGCAGATACAACCAAAAGTAAAGATGCAAGAAATAACACACATCTTTCAGGGTGGATAGTCAGTTAGGCTCTGCTTCTTTAAATGGTAATGGTAAATGGACTGCCTTTATATAGCGCTTTTATCCAAAGCGCTTTACAATTGATGCCTCTCATTCGCCAGAGCAGTTAGGAGTTAGAGGTTAGGTGTCTTGCTCAAGGACACTCGACACGTCCAGGGCGGGGTTTGAACCGGCAACCCTCCGACTGCCAGACAATCGGTCTTACCTCCTGAGCTATGTCGCTATGTCTTTACTTTTGCTGGTAACTGTGAGAAACTTCCCACAACATTGCAAGCCAATACACAGCAAAAGCCAGATTCACTTTAGAAACAGGAATGTAAAAAAGTGATCTGTTCACATGTAACCAGGTAGCGCAGTCTGTCTGTTTTGCTGAGGTTATATATAACCATGTAGTGCAGTCTGTCTGGTGTTACATATAACCAGGTAGTGAAACCAAAGCTATGTTAGAACTGTTAATGATGCCTTTGAGTTCCTTTTGTTGGAATAGTGATACATTTGATGGTGCTGTCCAAGGAGACACCATTTAGCTTTTTCCAGGCTTTAGGAAACTTCAGAACCTTGTACAGGCCAGACTTTAGCCTGAGATAAGCCACAGAATTACCTCAAATACAGGCACTTTAACAGTCCCCTGAGAAGACCTCACCCTGACACCCTGACACCCATTATACCCTACATTTCCTCTACTTTCCTATTTTCACTCTGTCTACAGGCACTATTTGATTCTGGGTCAGCCTACACCAGAATAAAGCAGAGACCAAGGTGGCACCACTGGCCTTGTAACATGGTGCATTTACTGCCTGACCTAATCTCACAATACAGTAACACAAACATTTCATTCATAACCACACTTGCCTCTCCCCAACCAAACCCAGCATTACATTAATCATAATGTTGAAAAAATATCTCATCTTCTTGAACAATACAAGAGGGTTACAGACTGAGCAGGCTCTCTCTGGTCATCTCTCATTCACAAATTATCTATGCATGGACTAGGGATAAAAGGGGGATTCTTCCCCCCTTTTGAAAAACATGGATTTTATTCAATCAACATTTGTCCTTAACTGACTGACATTTAAAAGGAGAGATTCTTTTGTCTACACAAACACAGTTCAAACTTCTTCACCAAACTGAGTTAGATAAGAATAAGTGTAACACTTGTGTTTACTTGTCCAAGTCAAAGTTAAGGACAAATGTTAGTTCAATAAAGACCATAGGGGTGTTTGTATGGCTAATCTGCAAAAAATCAGACCTTGTTATTCTACTAATACTGACCAAACTCAGCTAAAAACTCAGCTAAAAATTGGATTAATTAATATCAGATCACTAGCCCCTAAGGCAACTCTTGTAAATGAATTAATTACTGAACACCAAGTTGAAATCTTACATGTAACTGAAACTTGGCTTAAAACTGTATATTGCCTTAAATGAATCCACCCCTCCTGGCTACAGCTATACTCACGGTCCCCGTCTGACGGGTCGTGGCGGTGGTGTTGCTGCTGTATATAATTCTAATCTTTTTGCTACTTTGAAATCCGGCTTCAAATGTAACTTTTTTGAAGTGCTTGTTCTCAGTTTTGCACATCCAGACAAAAAAGCAGTCAGTTTTATCCTTGCAATTGTATACAGGCCACCAGGGCCATACAGTGGCTTTTTACTTGAGTTTGCTGATTTCCTTTCCAGCCTGGTTGTTAATTCAGATAAAGTAGTAATTGTAGGGGACTTCAATATTCACATGGATAGTGAAAGTGATCCTCTCAGATCAGCACTCTTGTCTATCACTGAATCTATTGGCTTCGATCAACATATACATCAGTCCACACATTCTCATAACCATACTCTTGATCTGGTCTTAACTTATGATACAGAAATAGCAAATATAGCAGTTATGCCTAAAAACCCTGTGCTATCAGACCATTATTTAATTACTTTCCAACTTTCACAAGTCTGTCATGTGTCACCAGATCCTTCATTCTACCTTATCTGTAAGCTTTCCTCCAGGACTGCAAATGCTTTTATTAATGAGCTCCCAGGCTCATTTGTGCACTGTGGGGATTTTCTTGGCTCCCACCCAAACACATACAAAAATGCAAGCATTAGCTCAATTGATCAGCTGACAGACAACATAAATTACGTACTTTCCAGAACCCTGGATACTATCGCACCTCTCAAGAGGAGGAAAGTCCGCTATAAGAAATTAGCACCCTGGTACAATGACCATACTCCTGCTCTCAAACAAGCTTCACGTCAACTTGAGCGCAAATGGTGTTCTACTAAATTGCAGGTATTCCTCCAGGACTGGAAAGACAGTCTACTAACTTATAAACATGCCCTCTCCACAGCACGTTCCTCATACTTCTCTACTTTAATTGATGAAAATAGAAACAATCCTAGGCACCTGTTTAACACTGTTGCCAGACTGACCAAGAATCAAGTTGATGAATTTCTTTGATGACAAAATTATAAAAATCAGGGGCAAGATTCAAAGTTCTCCTACCACCCCTCATATAGGGTCTGCCCTTCCATCCGCTCAACGCATGGATGCAGAATCTTCAGAAGAATCTTCAGAAAGACAGGCGGCCTATCTGAACTCTTTTGCTCCAATAGATCTCATGGAGTTTAATGCCATAGTTAATTCCTCAAAATCTTCTACTTGTCTTCTAGACCCTATCCCTAAGAAGCTTTTCAAGGAGCTATTACCAGTGATTGGAACACCAATGTTACATATTGTCAATGTGTCTTTAGCATCTGGACACATACCACAGACTCTTAAACTTGCAGCCATCAAACCCCTTCTTAAGAAGCCAAACTTGGATGTGAATGACCTGTCTAACTACAGGCTTATCTCAAACCTCCCTTTCTTTCTAAAATACTAGAAAAGGCCATTTCAAAACAACTTGGTTCTTTTTTTCACTCCAATCATATATTGGAAGTTTTTCAATCTGGTTTTAGACCCTCTCGCAGCACTGAAACAGCCCTGGTCAAAGTACTCAATGACCTACTCCTCGCTTCCGACCATGGCTGCATCTCTGTACCTGTGCTTTTAGACTGAAGTGCGGTATTTGACACAGTTGATCACCTCATCCCTCTGGATAGACTTGAAAATCTTGCAGGCCTCCTTGGACAGGCACTCTCTTGGATCAGGTTTGCTTTTCATCACTTGAGAAACATCTCAAAAATTCAGAAAATACTGTCCTTACATGATGCAGAAAAGCTAGTTCATGCTTTTGTTACTTCAAGATTAGATTACTGCGATGCTCTTTTGTCTGGATGTGCAAATTCCTATCTGAAGGGCTCCAGCTAATTCAAAATGCAGCAGCTCGTATTCTCACTAGAACAAGGAGATTCAAGCACATCAGCCCAGCGTTAGCATCGCTTCACTGGTTGCCAGTTAAATTCCAAATAGACTATAAGATACTACTTCTTACCTTTAAGGGCTTACATGGGCTTGTCCCTTTGTACTTAAATGATTTACTTCTTCCTTATATTCCCTCACGAACGCTCTGTTCGCAGGGTGCAGGCCTCCTTGTTATTACTAGAATATCTAAAAGTACCATAGGTGGTAGAGCCTTCTCCTATCGTGCTCCCCTCTTGTGGAACAAGTTGCCTGCCCATGTTCGGGGCACAGACACTATCACCTTATTTAAAGCTAGGCTCAAAACATATATTTTTAGTCTCTCTTATATTCGAGGGGCAGGATTGGGTGGTGGGCATAGCTACAGAGTCTCTGGCAGACTGAGTGGTTAGTGCTGTCACTGGATCATCATTGGTAGTGCTGTGTTAAGCTGAACTGGTCATGGTCTGGTGATGACTGTTTCAAGCCTGCCCTCATGGCTGTGTTGGCCCCTGCCTCTGTTTCCCTTAGCTATGTTGCCATAGCCTTATTCTGCTGGGGTTTTCCTTATCGCACGTGGGCACCTCTGTTTCCCTTGAATCTACCATTTGAACCCCTAACGTTTTTTTCTCGTTGTCCTCGGCTTGGGCACCTGCCCGGAGCTCTAGCCCAAGTTTGCTGAGCACCCCTGCCCAGCTCCAGCCCTAGACCAGCTAGACCAGCTGGGCACCCGCCTCCTGCCACTGTTGATTTTCCATAACAAACCGGTGCCTGCCCGGCAGATGGTTCCCCCGTCGCAGCTCAGGTTTCTTCCTGTTATCAGTCAGGGACTTTTTCCTTGCCACTGTTGCCCTAGGCTTACTCTTTGGGGGTCGGTTCTCTGTAAAGCTGCTTAGTGACAAAGCTCCTTTGTTAAAATACAAATGATAAAAAAAATTGAAATAAAGTGTTGGCCTGTAAAGCAAAAGTGAGCCTGTGATCTTGTTCCATTTGCCTTGCTTCTCAGCTGTGCCTTGGTCTTTTATGATCACAGTCTTGGATCTCTGGTCTTGATTCTTTAGCTGCTTATTTTACCACCCTGGGTCACAGTGGGACAGACAAGCTGTGGTTCTGCAGTCCCTTTCATTAATTTTTTTCACAATTATATTATTTATTTTCCATGTCTGTCTAATTTTGTGTAAAGGAAGTGTAGCTTGTATTTTTTTATTTGATGGGGAATATGTTCATCTTAATACTGTAACATACTATACCCTCTCTTCATTTAAATCTGCGAGTTGTATGTTTGGACCATTATTGATCCATCACATTGGTTTGCCTAACAAGGAATTCATGATGTATTTAATAACTGGTATCTTTAATGATAATATGTAAATTAAATCTAATAAAATACATTTTACATGTTGGATACATTTTTTACATTTGATGGTACTTCTGTATTCATTAAATGAGGGCACAATCTGTTAAAATAGCTTGACTCAAAAATCATAATTCTCACTTGCCTGACAATTTTATTGTATTCTATTTTCACTTTAACTATGAAGTGTTTATAAAAACATGCTGTCATTATCTACTTTAATTATTACACCATACTCACATGGCCTTCCTGCAGTGCCTGACTACTGGTACCAGCCTCTGATAACCTGCTGCTGATGTTTTGTAGGTCGTCAAGTCAAACTCATCCAGGATCTCCTCTGACATCAGTAACATAAAGGCCAGGGCTGAACATTGGTGTGGTTCCAGCTTTTCATTAGAGAGTTTTCCTGATCTCTGGAAATTCTTGATTTCCTCCACTAGAGAGTTGTCATTCAGTTCATTGAGACAGTGGAACAGATTTATGGTCCTCTCTGCTGAAGATTCTTTTTTGATCCTCTCCTTTATGTACAATACTGTTTCCTCAATGCTCTCTGATCTGCTTCCTGTCTGTGTCTGTGGATCTGGTACAGGTGATCTGCTTCCTGTCTGTGTCAGTATTCCTCCTAATAGAGTCTGAATGGAGTCCAGAGAGAGGCCTAGAAGGAATCTGAGGAAAAGGTCCAGGTGTCCATTCTTACTCTCTAAGGCCTGATCCACTGCAGTCCTGTGTAACTCAGACAGCTGCACTCTGTCACTGCGAGGTTTTGATTCTTCTGCTCTGAGTACATTTCTGTTCTCATTCACACATGAATGAAACACAAACAAGGCAGCCAGATACTCCTGAATGCTCAGATGCACAAAGCAGTAGACCTTCTCCTCACCCAACCCACACTCCTCTTTAAAGATCTCTGTGCACACCCCAGAGTACACTGAAGCTTCACTGACATCAATGCCCATCTCTCTCAGGTCCTCTTCATAGAATATCAGATTGCCCTTTAACAGCTGTAGTAAAGCCAGTTTCAGGATGATTTCTGTATTTGATGCTGACATTTTCTTTAGGGTTGTCTCATTGGTGCCATGATACTTCTCATTCTTCACATTAGTCTGAATGAGCAGGAAGTGTGTGTACATTTCAGTCAGAGTTTTGGGCAGGTCTCCACTCACTTTATCCAACATTGTCTCCAGAACAGTAGCAGAAATCCAGCAGAAGACTGGTATGTGACACATGATGTAGAGACTCCTGGATGACTTTATGTGTGAGATAATTTTGCTGGCCTTGTTCCGATCTCTGATTTTCTTCCTGAAGTACTCCTCCTTCTGTGGGTCATTGAATCCTCGTACCTCTGTCACCCGGTGGACGCACTCAGGAGGGATCTGATTGGCTGCTGCTGGTCGGGAGGTGATCCAGAGGAGGGCAGAGGGAAGCAGATTCCCCTTAATGAGGTTGGTCAGCAGCACATCCAATGATGATGACTCTGTTATATCACAGCAAATCTCATTGCTTTGGAAATCTAGAGGAAGTCGACACTCATCCAGACCATCAAAGATGAACACAACTTTGACTTCATCATCTTCAAAACTTTTGATCTCTTTCAGTTGTGGAAAGTATTGCTGCAGAAGTTCCATGAGACTAAATTCTCTCTTCTTTTTCAGATTCAGATCTCGGAAAGGAAGACTGAAGATGAAATCAATGTCCTGATTGGCTTTTCCATCTGCCCAGTCCAGAATGAACTTCTGCACAGAGACTGTTTTCCCAATGCCAGCGATGCCCTTTGTAAGCACAGTTCTGATTGGTTTCTCTTGTCCAGGTGAAGGCTTAAATATGTCATTGCAGATGATTGCAGTCTCATGTGTGGTTTGTCTCTTCGATGCTCTCTCAATCTGTCTGATCTCATGTTCATCATTGACCCCCCTACTTCCCCCCTCTGTGATGTAGAGCTCTGTATAGATCTCATTGAGGAGGGTCTGGTGGCCCTGCTTTGCTAAACCTTCAAATATGCATTCAAACCTCTTCTTCAGATGAGTTTTCAGTGCCTGCTGGGCTCTTTCTTTGAATTCATCTGAGGAGAGGAAATATGAGAACCAATGTTTAAAATAACAGAAATAGACAAAAAATACTTATGCAGTTTTCACAATGTTTTACACAGCTCTGAGAGTGTTGCACATTAAGTTGTAGCTATACCTATGTAGTTAAATTGTAACTAATTTGGTAACAAGAGGTTATTACTGATTAATGCCAATGTAGGAAACATGGAACAGTTAACAATATTTTTGACTACACATGCGAAACAAGGCCAGCCCTGTTACATCTCTTCTGTTAATATGAAATAATTCTGTATCATGAGGACACATTGTGAAATTAACAGGCAAGGTTTACTTGTTATGTATCATGAAGATATGCCCTATATGCTATAACTGCACCTTCAAGTAAAGTGTTGCCCATACCTCTAGTAGTGTTTCACACTTCTCACAAACTGTTGTACACACAACAATGAAAACATAAAAAGGATTCATTTCCATTTCAACATTCCAATTTCTTATTCATAGTATGATGTGTCTTTATGGTAAATATGGTCTTCATGGGTCGTGCAGTAATTTAATTATCTTATAATTATTATGATCGGTGCTCTTTAATCCAGGATAAAACCTCAGGGCAGTCAGTCTGATGGGACAGTGGTTTAGTAACTGGCTTTTGATTCCAAGGCTCCTGGTTTTAAAGTCTTTCGGAAACATTTAATCTCATGTGCATTTGATTGCCCCCATTATTACTGCTGGATGCTATATTTGAATTGAAATGCCTTCCTGTACATGTTGTGTGTGATGGTTTTTATATGCAAGACTGTTGATGTAAAACACTATTATCAAAGTGTGAATACTATAAATCAGTACTCTGTTATTTTGTACTCTGTTACATTTGTTTGCTAAACTCATTTCAGCATTCTAATGGCCACAGTAGCAATGAGAGAAAATTCTTACTGTGCTGCTCATCTCTCTCCAGTGGGTCAGTGACATCCTTCTTCTTCATGTTCCTCAGGATATGGAGTGTGATCTTCAGAGACCCCTCAATGCCACAGGTCTCCAGCATCTTCTCAACTATGTACAGGGCCTCAGGATCCTCCTGCCCTCTCTCAGTGCATTCTGGGTAATCAGCAATTTGATGACTCTTGAACACTTCCTTGATCTTCATAAGCTTATCCAGTACAGAAGGATCTTCAGGAAGACTATGTAAGCATTCTGGGCAAACCTGACTCAGATGGCTCTGAAACAGTTTCAACTTTTCAGTCTTCTTCAGCTTCATCAGAGTGCGCAGGAGAGACTGAAATAAACACAGTTAGAGGTGTGCTGTCTCAGTGTGAAATAAACACATGAAGAGGTATGCTGTATCAGTGTGAAATAAACACATGAAGAGGTGTGCTGTATCAAAGTGAAATAAACACATGAAGAGGTGTGCTGTATCAGTGTGAAATAAACACATGAAGAGGTGTGCTGTCTCAGTGTGAAATAAACACATGAAGAGGTGTGCTGTCTCAGTGTGAAAAACACATGAATAGTTATGCTGTATCAGTGTGAAATAAACACATGAAGAGGTGTGCTGTCTCAGTGTGAAATAAACACATGAAGTGGGTTGCTGTATCAGAGCAATGGAAACAAAGCCTTGCTTTATTATGGGTGGCAGTGTAGTATAATGGGTAAGGAGCTGGTCTCGTCAGAGGTTTGAATCCCAGGTAGGACACTGCTGTTGTACCCTTGAGCAAGGTACTTAATCTGCATTGCTTCAGTTCATATCCAGCTGTATAAAAGGAAGCAATGTAAATGCTGTGTAAAAAGTTGTGTAAGTCGCTCTGCATAAGAGTGACTGCTAAATGCCTGCAATGTCTCATGTTTTCTCTTGTAGGAAGGCCAGAACAGGAAAAGATACTTTAGAACACAACATGCAGCAAGTCTAAAGCCTATATTCGACATGCAGCTTTTGCTCCTGATTTATGTTTTTTAAGGACACTACTTGTGATGAATCACGAATGTCCTTGGAATAATTTAGTTGTTGAGTTGAATTAAGTTTCTCAGTGCAATACATTTTTTAATGCTAACTACACAAACTGAGTGCTGAGTGTCCATTCTACCTGCCCCAGGAGTTTTCCGCAGTGATCACTAGGGCCGTTTACATTCCACCACAAGCAGACACAACGAGGCTTTGTCGGTGTTACGTGATGTGCTAACAGCGAACTACAGACCAAGCATCCAGACGCTGCCCTCATGACGGAGTACAAGGCGGCGTCCTACAGGCTGAAGCAAGCAATCAAGGATGCGAAGCATCACTACAAGGACAGAGTGGAGTTCCAGCAGCGAGACACCCGATGCGTGTGACAAGGACTACGGGACATTACAGACCATAAGGGCAGGCGCCCCCCTATGGTGAGAGCTGACATTACTCTGGCAGACGAGCTGAACTCTTTTTATGCGGGTTTCAAGGCTAACAATGCTAACAGTAGCCCGGTGGCTAGCACAGTTAGCGTGTATAACACAAGTTCCCCCCCTGGAGCTGCAAGCTCACTTGTCGTGTCAGAGCACTATGTGAAGGGAGCCTGGAAACGGGTGGACACCAGGAAAGCAGCAGGGCCAGACGGAATCTTCGGACGAGTCCTCAAGACCTGCGCTGATCTCCTGGCTCCTGTGTTCATCACCATAATCAACTTCTCCCTGGCCCAGTCCGTGGTCCCCACATGCCTCAAGAGGTCCACCATTGTCCCTGTACCCAAGAACGCTTCCCCAGCCTGCCTGAATGACTACCGCCCGGTGCTTTGAGAGGCTAGTCAAGGACTACATCTGCTCCTCTCTTCCCAGCACCTTGGACCCTCTGCAGTTTGCTTACCGCCCCAACAGATCGACGGATGATGCGGTCTGTCAGGTTCTGCATGCCACTCTCTCTCACCCCGACAACAGAGGGGGGGCTATGTAAGATTGCCGTTCATTGATTTCAGCTCAGCTTTCAATACCATAGTCCCCTACAGACCGGCTGCTAAACTGACTGACCTGGGACTGAACACCTCCGTTTGTGCCTGGATACTGGATTTCCTGACCGCCAGACCCCAGGTGGTTAGAGTGGGTAAGCACACCTCAAACCCCCTCACCCTCAGCACTAGAGCCCCCCAGGGGTGTGTGTTGAGCCCTCTGCTGTACTCCCTGTACACACATGACTGTGTGGCCCGGTTTGAGTCCAACGCCATCGTCAAGTTTGCTGACGACACAGTGGTGGTAGGCCCGATCACCAACGATGACAAGAAGGCCTATCTCCAGGAGGTGGCAGACCTGTCACTGTGGTGCCAGAACAACCGTCTCTTCCTGAACATCAGCAAAACGAAGGAGTTGGTGGTGGACTTCTGTAAGAAGAAACGGCTGAGGACCGTCACCCCTCTACAGATCAATGGGTCACCGGTAGAGAGGGTGAGAAATTTCAAGTATCTCGGTGTCCACATCACAGAGGACCTGACATGGACACTGCACACCGACACTGTGGTGAGAAAGGCAAGGCAGCGCCTGGATCACCTCAGACAGCTGAGGAAGTTCAGAGTCTCCAAGAAGATCCTGAAAACCTTCTACTCTGCAACCACTGAGAGAATCCTGCTGGGGAACATCACCGTCTGGTACGGGAACTGCTCCTCTCTGGACCGGAGAGCCCTGCAGAGGGTGGTGCGGTCAGCTGAGCGTACCATGGGGACCACACTCCCCACTCTGCAGGACCTGTACCCCAGGAGGTGCTTAAGCAGAGCAAAGAGGATTATGAAGGACTCTTTCCATCCAAACAACGGACTGTTTAAGCTGCTGCGGTCAGGCAAACGCCTATGCAGCCACAGGACCAGCACTGAGATTCTTAGGAGGAGCTTCTTCCCTCAGGACATCAGTGCTTTTAACTGCACTGCCAGGACAACTGTCCTGGAATAGTATTTTCACCTCAAGCACATAGCACCTTTACCTCAATGTACACTGCAGCACCTTACCGTCCCACGGTTTACTTTGTATTTTTCATTTTTCTTTCTTGTACTTATTGTATGATATATCATAGGTTGCACTACTTCCTATGACTTATTTCAGGAATTACTTTTTAAAAATTTATTTGTATTGCTCTTTTTTTTAAATAACTGCTCCTTATGTTCTTCTCTTTTAATTTGTATTCATGTTATATTATGTTATTATTTTTGTTTTATTTTTCTGTATATTGTTATTATTGAAGCGTTGTGTTGCAGTCTACAAGGAGTTTGTCTCACCAGCATATCACTGTATGTACATGTATATGCATGTGACAAATAAAGCCTTTGAACTTTGAACTTTAAAACATTCTGTTTGGAGATTTCCACTGTCATCATTTTTGGATCCTAAAAAAGAATCCAGTCGTTCTGTGAGCCAAAGAGGGCCAGAGCACATTTTATAAAGGGTAATTAACCTTATTACATAATCAATCTGATCATCTGAAAGTCAAATCAACTTCAAATATTGAAATAGAAAAAGTATGTATCATACCTGTTTTGAGGGGGAAAGTTTCTCTGAACTCTCCTCGTCTAAACGACGTAAAAACAGTGAGCAGGGAATCCTGTGAATAAATCATGAGCCACAACACAGTTAAACTTGTTTACTATAGTTCTAACTCACAGCACAAGGAGACAGAGCTTCCAGTTAAACTCACCCTCTTACTGCAGTTCTAACTCACAGCACAAGGAGACAGAGCTTCCAGTTAAACTCATCCTCTTACTGCAGCTCTAACTCACAGCACATGGAGACAGAGCTTCCAGTTAAACTCATCCTCTTACTGCAGCTCTAACTCACAGCACATGGAGACAGAGCTTCCAGTTAAACTCATCTTCTTAGTGAAGCTCTCTAACTCACAGCACATCCGAATGTGATATAAAACACATCATGACACTTTAAAATGATTTAATGCACCCATGTTGACCTGAATGTCCTATCATGTACCCCACTACACCTGAAAGTTGGCCTCTAAATTTAAAGTGACAATCTCGAAGATTTCAGTTTCGTTCTCTATGGCGGTGCCAATGGCGAGAAGCGGTAACTGCAGGTGTGTTTTTGGACCTCACTTCCCATAGATCCAACCGGATCCAACCAGTGTCGCCTGTGTGACGTCAGTCAGTTGGCACGCCAACTATAACAATTACTATTTACTGAATAAAAAACGGTTGTTATAAAAGTAACGTTATGTACATACTCATTCGTTGTCTAACATTAGGCTAACTCAAGATGTCTTTACACTGCCGAGCCGGGTTAAAATGCCGTAGCAAACCTGGGGTAGAATTAGTGATGATCAATTTCTGCAAACGTTCTTTATCCACCTTTTGCCCGGTATGAACATCTTTACACTGCAGAGAAGAATTTGCGGGATTCGCTGTGGCTCGTGCAATTATGTATCTCGTGCACAATAAGCAGTCTTTTTCGTGAAAGATTGTTGTGTGGTATTTTTGAAACAACTGCCTTGCAAAATGTTACCCCTGGTGTTTCTGGTTTTGCTAGCTAAACTGTTTGAGAATAAAGCTGAGCTGGGTGTTAAATTAGCAATCAGAACAAGAAGAATAAAACAAAAACAAAGGAGATTTCATCAAAAAGGGCATAAAGGCTGAAGGAACATATGAGGAAGCGTAATAAAATAACAACAATGCTAATCCATACTGTCGTATTCTTTAATTTAGTTTTCTCCTGCATGAAGTCTTCAGAAATCAGACCCGGCTCTGCTCCACATACTCCGGCTTTATTCCGATCATTATAATATATTGATGAACTCGATGGCAATGTAAATAACGGTAACGTAAAGGCCAGTTCAGATCAATGATTCGCAACGAGGCGAAACGGTTTTAGAATGTTGCAGAGAAAATTGCAGCGGTGTGAACTGGCCAGTAGCAGAGCCGTTGCCTGCCATGAGGTTTTAAAAGACCGTCCTTGTCAAATCGCCAAGTGCAGTTTTAGAACGTTTACAATCAGACGTCTTGGAATTTTGCAAGTTGCGCCCAGTCTCGTTGTGAATCATTGATCAGAACTGGCCTTTCAGTTAGCTACACTGCAACGTTGCAACAAGGTAGCATTGCATTCGAGAGACGGTTGGCGAGGTCGGTACCGGTCGGTAGCATTGGCTAGCATTTTTTTCTAATTGTTAGCTGACATTAGATTGTGTTAATTAGATTAGCTAGCTAGCTAGCTAACGCAACGTTACCTGATATGAGAGATGGATACTGTGCGCAACGTTGTCTAAACTAATGTTGTCTTTCTTGACATGGTCCGGTAGCTAGCGTTAGCTGTGCAAATAGCTATGTAATTTAGTAAAGTTACATTGTCATTAAATGTAATACGAAATCTACATCAACAAATAATGATCTCTCATGTTACACAAAAACTTTTTAGGGTTCCATAACTCCCCCAACCCCCCCCCTTTCTCTGTTATTGTAACGCATGCAGACACCGGAAAAAACAGTACGCCGCTCACACACAAGTGAGTTGAAGAGCGAGCCTGATGTGTTAGTTCCGCCTACCCTCTCTGGCGGACCAACCACTGATGGGTGATGAAAAACGCGTCACTAACTGTGCGCCGCATGTGGTTTTTTCCCAGGAATGTCGCCACAGACACCAAGTTTTTTAATCATGAATTATGATAATAATAATAGTATAAATTAATATAAAAATAGGCTCGATCACCATCGTGTTACCTAATGCAGCGATAGATAGTGACTTAAGAGATTTATTTTAATGAAAATCTTCGAGATTATTATGTTAAGTTAAATTCAGCTGTAGTGTCAATATGAACTTGTTTCATTACCTTTGATCACCTGTGAACTGTCCTCTGAAGTTGCTTGGACGATCCATTGAATGATCACTCTTCATAGACAGACAGCTGGGTACAGGTGACCCTGTCCTCTCTACCTGAACCCTGTGAACAAACATGGAGACAGAGCTTCCAGTTAAACTCATCCTCTTACTGCAGCTCTAACACACAGCACATGGAGACAGAGCTTCCAGTTAAACTCATCCTCTTACTGCAGCTCTCACTCACAGGACATGGAGAGAGAGCTTCCAGTTAAACTCATCCTGTTACTGCAGCTCTAACTCACAGCACATGGAGGCACAGCTTCCAGTTAAACTCATCCTCTTACTGCAGCTCTAACTCACAGCACATCCGAATGTGATATAAAACACGTCATGACACTTTAAAATGATCTAATACACCCATGTTGACCTGAACGTGCTATCATGCACCCCACTACACCTGAAAGTTGCCAATGAAATTTAAGTTCAATTCAACCGTAGTGTCAATATGAACTTGTTTCATTACCTTTGATCACCTGTGAACTGTCCTCTGAGGTAGATTGGACGATCCATTGAATGATCACTCTTCATAGACAGACAGCTGGGTACAGGTGACCCTGCCCTCTCTACCTGAACCCTGTGAACAAACATGGAAACAGAGCTTCCAGTTAAACTCACTCTCCTACTGCAGCTCTAACACACAGCACATGGAGACAGAGCTTCCAGTTAATCACCCTTTTGGCTTATCCACTGAGGAGTTCATAACTCATCCTTACTGCGCTCTAACTCACAGCACATCCGAATGGATAGAAACACGTCCATTTAAATTCATCCTGTGACCTAGCTACTGCACCCACTACACAGGCCAATGGCAGGCATAGATTTGTTCAATTCTTAATTGAACTCCGGGCTTGACTCATGCAGCTCACTCCATAGCAACAGTTTGGAGGGCAAATGAGCTTCCAGTTAAATTCACCCTCTTACTGCAGCTCTAACTCACAGCACATGGAGACAGAGCTTCCAGTTAAACTCATCCTCTTACTGCAGCTCTAACTCACAGCACATGGAGACAGAGCTTCCAGTTAAACTCATCCTCTTCCTGCAGCTCTAACTCACAGCACATCCGAATGTGATATAAAACACGTCATGACACTTTAAAATGATCTAATACACCCATGTTGACCTGAACGTGCTATCATGCACCCCACTACACCTGAAAGTTGCCAATGAAATTTAAGTTCAATTCAACCGTAGTGTCAATATGAACTTGTTTCATTACCTTTGATCACCTGTGAACTGTCCTCTGAAGTTGCTTGGACGATCCATTGAATGATCACTCTTCATAGACAGACAGCTGGGTACAGGTGACCCTGTCCTCTCTACCTGAACCCTGTGAACAAACATGGAGACAGAGCTTCCAGTTAAACTCATCCTCTTACTGCAGCTCTAACTCACAGCACATGGAGACAGAGCTTCCAGTTAAACTCATCCTCTTACTGCAGCTGTAACTCACAGCACATGGAGACAGAGCTTCCAGTTAAACTCATCCTCTTCCTGCAGCTCTAACTCACAGCACATCCGAATGTGATATAAAACACATCATGACACTTTAAAATGATCTAATACACCCATGTTGACCTGAATGTGCTATCATGCACCCCACTACACCTGAAAGTTGCCAATGAAATTTAAGTTCAATTCAACCGTAGTGTCAATATGAACTTGTTTCATTACCTTTGATCACCTGTGAACTGTCCTCTGAAGTTGCTTGGACGATCCATTGAATGATCACTCTTCATAAACAGACAGCTGGGTACAGGTGACCCTGTCCTCTCTACCCGAACCCTGTGAACAAACATGGAAACAGAGCTTCCAGTTAACACATCCTCTTACTGCAGCTCTAACTCACAGCACATGGAGACAGAGCTTCCAGTTAAACTCATCTTCTTACTGCAGCTCTAACTCACAGCACATGGAGACAGAGCTTCCAGTTAAACTCATCCTCTTACTGCATCTCTAACTCACAGCAACCATGGAAAACAGACCTCTTCCAGTTAAACCCCATCCTGTTATTAAGTTCATCACGTGTGCAATGAGTTATACTTATCACTGGAACTTCCTTGATGTTGGACGATCCAGAGCCTTATAACGCAGGGGACAGTGACCTGTCCTCTCACCAACCCTGTGACAACATGGAAACAGCTTCAGTTAAACATCTTACGCAGCTCTAACTCACGCACATGGAGACAGAGTCAGTTAAACTCATCTCTACGCGTAATCAGCACATAAGAGCTTCCAGTTAAACTCATCCTCTTACTGCAGCTCTACACAGCCATGGAGCGACTTCTTAACCACCTAGCAGTACTACACGGCATCGTAACTCATTCACTGCCTACTCACGCATATCAGAGCTTCAGTACTCACTTCTGCAGCTCTTACTACCACTTACTCTCTGATCATGCAGGTACCTCGTTCTCGCAGGGCCGTGGGTTCCATCATTAGTCTCGGTCTCCTCTGAGGAACTCATTTTTGAAACAGCGCCCCCTGTCTCAGGACACCTGAACACACCAGATCAGATTCACCAGTGGGTACTGACCCAAATTGGCAGACCTGTAAATACACACAAGAAGAACAGACATAATAATACACACAGACACACACATACATCAAATCTCATAGAGCAGACAGGGACAAATCTGGAATTTAACTGAGCCATAAACTTGTACAGTAATACAATTCCCTCCAAAATATTCTGCACCATGATAACAATTACTAAGACGGTTCAATATAAGGAGTACCAGTGCTGAGGTATATTTTCATTGTCCAACATACAGAATATATTTAATTATATAATGGAAACTACCAAAATGACACATTTCTCAGATGATACAACAATTTTACAAAAATTGTGCGTCACAATTATTGGCACCCCTGTATTTGGTACTGTGTGCACCCTCCCCTCGCAGGGATAATGGCACTGAGTCTTTTTACATAACGTGTTATAAGACCAGAGAACACACTGGGAGGGATCTTAGACTCTTTCTCCACCCACAATCTTTCCAGATCCTGATGCCTTTGTTGATTCATGCTTATGGGCTGTGCTGTTCAATTGATTTACAGGTTTTCAGGGAGTTTCAGCAGTCTTTAGACTGTTGTAGCCATTGCACAATGATGCTTCTGCATCATTAACCTTTTTATTTGTGGATTTTAACGTGAATTTGGGGTCACTGTCTTGCTGAAAGATCCACTAGTTTCAGTCTGCTGGCAGAGGTAGTCAGGTTTAGGGCTAAATTGTCCTGGTACTTGGGTAGAGTTCACGATGCTGCTTTCCTTAACAAGGGCCCCAGGACCAGTGTGAGCAAAGTAGCCCCATAACATTAAAGATCCACCACCGTATTTTTCTTTTCAGTATATGCATCCTTAAATCCATCCCACATCATATTCCTGGACATGGTTGTGAGGGGGGCTGGAGCCTCTCCCAGCATGCATTGGGCAAGAGGTAGGAAAAAACCCTGAACAGGTCACCAGTCCATCACAGGGCACACACACCATGCCCTTATACACTCATACATTCAAGCAATTTAGTGTCTCCAATTAGCTTAACCTGCATGTCTTTGGACCGTGGGAGGAAACCCATGCAGACATGGGATGAGAATATGCAAACTCCACACACACCACCATGCTGTGCTCCAGCAGTTTTAAACTTCTTAATTATTGCCCTCACAGTAGTAATTAGCATCTTCAGTTTATTTTTTGATCCATTGCCTGATTTTCAAAGGTTAGCATCCATTTTCATTTCGTTCATCAGTTCTTTGTCTTTCTCTGTGGCGAAGATGAAAAATGGGTTTCACAAGCAGGTTCTGTTTAATCCTCCAGTGAAACAGGAAGCCATGGAAGGCCACAAGAGTTTCTCTTAATATTGGTGTAGATTGAGTTTGATTTTATTTTATTTATAAGAATCTTTAGGGGTTCAAAATATTTTTATATATTTTTGGGAAATAACAACCCTACCTGAATCCAATCGTCATACTAGAGGGCGCCAGTTCCCCCCAATGCTAATTAAGGTATTGTGCCACAAACATTTAATAGCCTGACCAGATTCACATTACAGGTACCTGTAACTGATTTATGACTAGTCAAAGAGCTAATTTAAGATGTAACTGCATTTTCACTCATCAAAAAAGCTTTCAATATCTCGAATTACATTTTGCTAGTAAGATTGAAGTTTCTTTCGCCATTCAGTTGTATGGGACCTCCAATTAAAAGATACCTACAATTCAGTTTTGACTATCCAAAACGTGAACTCCAGATACTGTATCGCCATTTCAATTATGACTAGTCATAACTCAAATTAGAGATCTCCACATTAGCTCTGACTTAGTCATAAATTCAGTTCATTCCTCCGGATTTAAGATATGTCAGGTACCGGGGGACCAGGACCCAAACACAGAGTGGGGAAAAACACCAGGCAAATGGCAAATACAATCAAAGACTTTACTCTCATACAGGTAACAGAAAACAGGGAACAAAAACAAGGCCAGACAGGGCACTTTCAAAAACAAAAACAGCTGAATTTTCAAAAAAAAAAAAAACAGAACTCAGGCAGGGCAGAACTCACAGACAGAAACGCGGGCAGAAACACGGGCACCGCGGTTGTCTTTTCCTAAGTTTTTTTAAAATTCTCCTTAACATCTTTCCTTAACCTCATGACGTTTTCCATCGAGGTCAAGGAACAGTGGTTAGGAAAAGACATAGGACAAAATTTTTGTGCTTAGGAAGGTTCCTAACTAAGTGAAATAACCCGGAAGTATCTAAGTGGCAGCCATGATAAGAGCTGTTCGAATTCTATAAATGCTAAGGAAAGGTGCTTCAATGCTTCCTATCTTATCTCCTTTAGCATAGGGCACACTGGACCGTCCTTTACGAAAGAAAAGGAGATAATGCCGCCCCACAATTCCTCACGGCAGCAACATTTAAAGTGAAGCACAATTCAGCCGTTCACGAAAACAAACGATCAACATGACTGAGTTGTGCGGTGGTTCTTAAGCTATTATATGCATAGGCTTATAATCAGATCATAATCAGCATATTAACCATAACACAGAAGTCTGTCTTTCAAGAAAAAGGGATAGGAGACGTTTTTAGCTAGATTGTTTTTAATTCCACATGTTTGAAACATGAATGATGATATGTACAGTAGCAAATTTGTAGGCCTAACATGGTATGCCTATCTTGCATTAAATTTAATGAATTATTTTCATACAATCAAATTAATTGGTATTCATGTCGATAAATATGAGTGGACAGGAGGATGAGCGTGAGCAACCATTCTCAATGTGACAACCATTTCGTTTCACTTGACTGGTAGCCTATATTCCTTTTTTAATTCAATTCCAACCCTGGTAATGAAGTAATATTTTTCACCGGGTTGTCCACGTTTATATAGCCTGCATGAAACATCACTGTAAGAATGCACGGGGCAGTAGTAATTAAGATGCGCTTTTAGTAGTCCATCTTCGGAACATTGGGATGGCAGGTATGCCATCCCGCCAAGTTACGCCTTGGCGGGGGCATGCCCCATACCTATACAGCACCGAGAGTTTGGCATTTAATATATAAAATAACCACAACAGCCACAGACACTCAGCCCTTAAAAACATTAATTTCTGTACATTCTGACCCCATTTCAACGGACAGATTTCATAAACAACTTCACACTCCACACAATAAAGCCCCAAACTAAGGGGATTTTGTGTGTTCTCCTTCTTCTTCTCTTTCTTCTTCTTCTTCTTCTCATTCTGATTTTTCCTGCCGCCTATCCCACTAACAACATGTCTCCCCATTGGACATTTTACCGATATCAGCCAAATCTTGACATACACGACCTCCCACCCCAGTGACCACAGACTGTAGCTTAGTCCTATGCAGTAATCAGGAAGTGACGCAAACTGTACCTCATTGGTCCACAACAAATATTATAACAGTGCCCAAATGACACAATAAATCATTAAATCGACCCATGGACAGTCATAAGACGAATAAAATACATATATTGTGACTGTTTGTTCTCATGAGAAAAAATTATTGACTTTGTATTTTGACCGCATTTGTACCGTAGAATTATATGGAAACCGGATATGAAAACACCTATACTGGAGCCAACCGTAGTGGCGCTAGTGAGCAACCAGGAACAACAAGACCAGGAAATGAGCTTCAAAAACGAAGTCCGGTTTTGGCCGCTTAATTCGGACGCAGCCTTTTCGTCCGCTTACCTGTGGGTGGAAGCTTTTTTCGCGTAATAGGTGCCTGCGTTCTTCCTTGTCCGTTCACCCGATATATAAGCAGCTTGAAACACAGCAACTGACAACAGACAACAACAGACAACTTGTCACAAACATATACGTATAGGAATTGTAAGGTCAGCTAACCTTATTTTTTTCCAAGTGGGAAAACTAGAAGACCTCCGTCGGTTAGCCTAGTCAAAGATAGACGGACACACCCTGTCAAAGCCTGTGAGAGTAGACAGTAAACTGTATGTAGCGAGATCGTCATCCAGTGCCGAATTGCCCCATTTTATTCACTCGAACAGGGTAATGTTTATTAAAGTCGTCGTAATATGTTCACATATGTTTGGATGGACATGGAATTTCACACGGTAGTTTAATTACCATAAATACCGGACACCTAGGCTACTTCCAACCCCCACGTCTTTTCGAAATTTTCAATAAAAAGGACGGAACCAACGACGCAAAAAAGCGTGTCCGGGTTCTGGACGGTGTCCGACTATGAGTAAAATGATATCATATAGGCCTAGAGTAATCTCTGCCTAACATAATCACTCCACTGTACATTTTTCATCAATATTGCAAACCACTTAATTTTAGTAGGCCAATGGGAATGATTCCCTCTAAAACATGAAAAAAAGTAACAACCCCTTAATTGTTTAATTTAAAACAAAATCAGGGTTTATAGTGCAGTAAGTGTAAAAATGTCAACAACAAGCGACAAGTCCTGTGACGTCCGTCTCACTAGGCTACCTCCTCACGTAGTAGAAGTGGTCATGGAATATCAAAAAACTGAAGTAAACTTTCTTTTAAAGGTTATTTTTAAATTACTTTCTGGTCTAAAAGGTATGTTTGGATTCCGTATGAGCTCTTAGCTTGTTAGGCTACGCATTAAACTCGCTATTTTATTGCCAGTTATCCGTTTTTCTGAATTACGCGGGTTAATGCGATTATACCTGCAGATTCCCATTCCTCCCCGCAGCCCTTTACCTTCAGCTTCTCTTACCTCAGTTCCACTCCACAACAGACTGTTTACTCCGTTTTTTACATTTCATTTTATTCCTTCTTTCCTAGGATTCCTTTCTTCTCCGTTTTTAAAATGGCCGTTAAGCTTCCGTTTCTGTTTTGGACATTTCCTTACTTACCTGTTTACCTGCTCAACTGAATGTTCGATGGGTGGAGTCATCTGTTGTGGAGTGGAACTGAGGTAAGAGAAGCTGAAGATAAAGGGCTGCGGGGAGGAATGGGAATCTGCAGGTATAATTTATTAGCTGCATCAGTCACGGTATTTAATAAGTTATGCAGAATAAACAAATATTTCATCCATGTAGATCTTTGCCAAATTTTAGCACATACAGTGAGCACCATAATTCATTGGACAGTGACACATTTTTTGTTATTTTGGTTCTGTACTCTAGCACTTTGAGTTTGAAAGGATACAATGACAATGAGGTTGAAGTGCAGAGTGTCAGCTTTAATTTGAGGGCATTTTCATCCATATCGGATGAACCGTTTAGAAATGACAGAACCTTTTGTACATGGTCCCCCCATTTTAAGGTACTACAAGTATTTGTTGAATTGGCTTCACAGATGTGTTTCGTTAGGCAGGTGTATTAATTTGTGTCGTTAGTGAATGCAGAAGAGAGCTGTTGATGTCTCGTCTTGATTCTAGACTTTGCAATTGCCTTTGGAGATTGTTGTTGGGGTGTGACAACATAACGAAGACAGCAGTGTCGATGCAAAATAAGCTGGCCGTCATAAGGCTCAGAAATGAAAATCAATCAATCAGGAACATTGCAAAAACCCTGGGCATGCCCAAGTCAACAGTTTGGTTCATCATTAACAAGAAAAAAAACAACCGGTGAATTCAATTATGTCAAAAGACCCGGTAGACTGAGGAAGACCACTGTAGTGGATGACCGGAGAATACTCTCTATGGTGAAGAAAACCCCCCTGACAACAGCCCAACAGATCAAAAACACTCTCCTTGATGCAGGTGTAGATATGTCAAAGTCTGCCATACGTAGAAGACTACACCAGCAGGACTACAGAGGGTACACTACTAGATGCAAACCACTGATAAGCCTGAAGAACAGAAAGGCGAGATTACAGTTTGCTAAAAAGCACCTAAAAAAGCCCCAAGAGTTCTGGAACAAAGTCTTGTGGACAGATGAGGCAAAGATTAACATGTACCAGAGTGATGGAAAGAGGAAAGTGTGGAGAAAAAAAGGAAATGCCCATGATCCAAAGCATACCACCTCATCTGTGAAACATGGTGGAGGGGGTGTTATGGCTTGGGCCTGTATGGCTGCCAGTGGAACGGGCTCACTTGTCTTCATCGATGATGTGACTGCAGACAGAAGTAGAACAATGAATTATGAAGTCTACAGAAATATTTTATCTGCTCAGATCAAACCAAATGCCTCAAAACTCATTGGACGGCACTTCATCATGCAGCAAGACAATGACCAAAACATACTGCTAAAAGTGGAAAATCCTTGACTGGCTGAGTCAATCACCGGATCTGAATCCAACTGAACATGCATTTTACATGCTGAAGAGGAGACTGAAGGCAAAAAGTCCCCGAAACAAACAGGAACTGAAGATGGCTGCAGTACGGGCCTGGCAGAGCATCACCAGGGAAGATACCCATCGTCTGGTGATGTCTGTGCATCGCAGACTTCAAGCAGTCATGCATGCAAAGGATATGCGACCAAATATTAAAAATGATTACTTTATTCTACATTATGCTAAGCTGTCCAGTATTTTTTGATGCCTGAAAATGGGGGGGACTATGTGCAAAAGGTTCTATAATTTCTAAACGGTTCATCCGATATGTATGAAAATAGCCTCTAATTAAAGCTGACAGTCTGCACTTCAACCTCATTGTATCTTTTCAAACCAAAAAATGTGTCACTGTCCAATGAATTATGGTGCTTACTGTACATATATCAGGCCTATTCAACAACTTGTGAATTATATTGATGTTGGGACTTAGAGTTCTCCAATATCTGTAGGCTGAACACAGAAATAAGCCTTTTTGATTATAAGAAACCATCTCGAGACAAATAGCCTACTACAGACAGCAAATTAAATTAATTACTTAATTAATTAATTAATTAATTAATTAATTAATTATTTATTTAACGCTCCACCAGTCTCCCTGCCAGTCACTGACCCATTAACATCCTGAATGATGGCCCTATGTAACATGCTAATGTGTGAGGTAAGTAATTTTTATTATTTCGTATTACAAAATAATAAGAAATAACAAGCACGTGCTTTTGTTTATATATATTATATACAGTTTATGTGTAATTTTTGGTATTTTGTCTGTACATTTTCTTGTGCCTTTCCGAATCAACTGTTTCTTTTCTCTCTCTTATTTTTTTTGTTGACAATTTTTAAGGTTATTTGCCCTTTCTATACTCATCATATGTGTTTGTTTGTGAAGTATTTAAATAAAATCTAAAAAAAACTAACGAGAGCTGACTTTCCAGGATACCTGCTCTTACCAGTTCCACTTCATTTTATTCAAAATGCGCCACAAGACATTTTATTTTATTTTATTTGCATTTTAGGGCTGAAATGTGAGATCTGACCCACAGTCTCTTTCTCGAGTCGGGAGTATCCGGAGACGGGACGTGTCAAAAGCAAAATGGACGGATCAAAAGCATGTTTCTATTGGTCAATGATTCGGTGAGTCACGTATATTATCCAATCAAAATCATGATCCAAAGGCGGTAGATGTATCAAGATGGTTTTGACGTTTCTGAGACGGCATATCTGTTTTTGTTGTCGGTCCTGGACGTGAATAGTAGGCTATGTCGGTGCGTCAATTATGCGCGAAAACAAAAGTTGTGGTATTTGTGTAATCTGTTAATTTACACAATTTATTTGAAAATGGCATTTGATCGTCAGTGATTACGACGCTGAAGTTGGCTCCCGATTCGCAGCTCCCGACTCGAAAATTCCGCTCCACCTTAAATTGGCGAGGTCTCTTTCCAGCAGGTTCTTGTTATTTTAGCAGATTCCTGGCACATTTAAATGTTTTTGGGACCAGGACTTTGTTTCACGGTCTTTGTCTAAACTATATAGCCAATCTAATATGCAGTAAAGTCATGTTTGGTGTTGATGGAGAGCTAATATCATGAGCTGTTAGATGGTCTCATTCTATTTTGAGAACGTTGTCATTCAAAGTTTATGTGTTACATGAAAGTGAAACGCCAATCACGGAAATTGAGCTATGCAGTTGTTACACCTGAAATTGTGAAAATGGCGACACTATGTTTGAACAATTGTCTGAATCCAGTGCTTTGGATGCTGTTTGGAATAAAATTATTATTATTATTATTATTCACAAATATGATTTTTACATTGTAAAATAAATGGTACTATTGTGCTAAACTTTATGCAACCCACAGACATACAGTACATTGATTGGGCAAACATATGTCTGGATAGTTTTATTAGATAGTAAGATTAAAAAATGTTTAAATAGGACAAAATATTTTCCATTATTATATGTATTTATTTATTCACCGCCCCACCCCTTTTTTATATCAAAAGTATTGATGTCAATACTTTTAAAGGCCTAGATTTTGCAAGTTTTAATTATAAGCTTATAGACAATGCTTTGTATGGGTGAGTATCTTGGCATTTTTGTACATTGAAAACATGTTTTTGTTGAGATATTTCATTATGTACTGTGTTTTCTATGAGTAACTGATAATAATAATAATAATAATAATAATAATAATAATAATAATAATAATGCATATAAATGTATGTACCATAATGAAATCTGGAGAGAGACATGTATGCACATACATACAGTTGAGGCCAAAAGCTTACATACACCTAGGCTAAAGATATTCAGACTCAGTCTTTCATAACTCTGCACATTTCATGTTGCTATACATTTAGTTTGGCAAGTTAATTAAGGCATCTGCTTTGTTCACATCAGAGGTAATTTTAAAACGATCGATTAGAGACATATTTATTTCAGCTTTAATTCACTATATCAGAATTCCAGTGGGTCAAAAGTTTACATACACCTAGTTTAGTGTGTCTTTAAACAGGCTGGAAGATTCCAGAAATTGATGCAATTACTTTTTAGAAGCTTCTGATTGGCCAATTGTCATAATTAGGAGTTAATTGGTGGTTAATTGGCACATGTGGCTGTATTTAAGGGCCTGCTTTTAGAGCCACTGCCTTTTTGCCCATGATACAATGAGAAAATACAAGCAACTCTGCCAAAAATTGTGGACTTCCACAAGTCTGGTTCCTCCTTAAGAGCAATTTCCAAACAACTGAAGGTAACATGAACATCTGTACAAACAATTGTATACAAATATAAAAATCTTGGGACCACACAGACACTGCAGAGTTCAGGAATAAGGCACAAATGAACTCCCAGGGCTAAACAATCTTTGGTCCAAAAGGTTCAACTGAACCCCAAGACCACAACAAAGGAACTGGTGAAGGAGTTGGAAGCATCAAGTACCAAATTATCTACATCCACCATTAAGAGAATCCTACATTGCCATGGCCTGAAAGGCTGCTGTACAAGGAAAAAGCCCCTACTCCAAGGCCAGCATAAAAAATCCAGAATGAAGTTTGCAGGTGATCTCCAGGATGAAGACCTAGCCTTTTGGAGGAGCGCTCTCTGGTCAGATGAAACTAAAATTGAACTGTTTGGCCATAACAGTCAGCACTATGTATGGAGGAAAAAGGGAGAGGCTTTTAATCCGAAGTGTGAAGTATGGGGATGGCAGCATCATGTTGTGGGGGTGTTTTTGTCATGGGTTGAAGTTGGGCGGACCCAAATGCAGACTCGGACATCGGAGTGGCGAAACTCCTGTCGGAGATGTTTAATTTGGAAGTACACAATACAGCAGACAATCTCGTAGTAAGTTCGTGCATAGATCAAAACCAGGAAAATCCACCGGGGCAAAAGTACAAAATCAGAAGGCAAAATCAAAGTCAATAAACAGGCGAAGGTCAGAACAGGAAATCAGCAAAACAAAGACGGCAGGCAAAAATCAGTGGTCAGGAAAACAGGCAAGATCAAACACGAGTCAAACTAACAAGAAATAAACGCTGGAAAGGCACTGTAAACAGAAGCACAATCTGGCACGGAAGAACAGGGAAACAGAGAATATATATCAAGGGAACCAGGTGAGTGAAATGAGAGAATTGAACAGAGTGTGTACATGCAAACAGGGAACAGGTGAATGAAATGACTGATTAACCAGTGTGTGAGAATGTGATCAGCTGAGGGGAGAGAGAGAGAGGAAACCACGCCCATACTACAAACCGAAACAAAGATTGTGCAGAAGAAAAACAGATAATCAACTAAAAAAGTGAAGTGACAACAGAAACATAACAGTTTTGCTGGAAATGGGACTGGTGCACTTCAGAAAATAAATGGCATCATGAGGAAGGAGGGTTATCTGGAAATACTGAAGCAAGACCTCAAGACATCAGCTAGAAAGTTAAAACTTGGTCAGAACTTGGTCTTCCAGCAGGACAATGATCCTTAGCATACCTCCAAAGTTGTGACAAAATGGCTTAAAGACAACAAAGTGAAAATATTGGAGTGGCCATCACAAAGCCCTGGCCTGAATCCCATAGAAAATTTGTGGAATGCACTAAAAAAGGGTGTCCGAGCAAGGAGGCCCACAAACCTGACTGAGTTACACCAGTTCTGGCAGAAGGAATGAGCAAAAATTCTGGCAAAGTATTGTGAGAAGCATGGGCGACAGCTCAGGAAGTAAGAGCAGATGTCTGGCAGTCGGAGGGTTGCCGGTTCGATCCCCACCCTGGGCGTGTCGAAGTGTCCCTGAGAAAGACACCTAACCCCTAACTGCTCTGGTGAATGAAAGGCATCAATTGTAAAGCGCTTTGTAAAAAGCGCTATATAAATGCAGTCCATTTAAGCCTGTGGAAGCGTACCCCAAGTGTTTGACTCAAGTTAAGCAATTAAAAGGCAATTCCACCAAATACTAAAAGTGTATAGCCCCTTTTCCACTGCAGGGCCGAACGGTTCTGAGCACGAAGAGGAACGGTTTCAATATGTTTCCACCTGGAAACGGTTTGGCGCTGAACGATATTTCCGGCACGGTTAGACAACCGAGCTCAGTGCAGCAGAACCGTTCGGGTGGGCAGGCTTAATGACGTATTCACCAATTGGTTTCACATTACGTCAGTTTTGTGACTCATCGTACGGTCTCCACATCCTCTTCCGTAAGCTAGGTCAGTGGAGAAGCTAATATAAATAAAAATGCCAATCAAAAATCGTATTCCGTCATAGCAACAAGATAAACCCGACGATAGCCATAAGATATACAGCAGTGAAAACGCTGTTCACTGAATAACGAAATAAACGGGACATAAAAATAAAAGTTTTTAAAAATGATACCATGTCATTCTACAGTCAATATCTGGGACTAAATATTGAATAGGCTAAATAGGCTACATAACCTGACCATTGGTTTTATGCGTAGAGATGTCCCTTTTGAGGCCGAGTGGTCATATGTTGTCTTGGACAATCCGTTTATGAAATATATTTCGCGCATTTTTGATGCCTGGATACATTCCAAATAGCTGTGCATAATACCACACGTATCGTTTACGGCGTTGTTGCCAGTCTGGCTTGATTGACAATTAATTTATTCAGTAGGTGAGAGTATAAGCTTTCTAACGATGTATAACATGTCTAATTTTGCTTTTGGAATCGCGTTTTATAGGTCAGCGTAACCGAACATTTTCTTATCATCGCATTCACTTACGCATTAAGACGCTGCACCTAACGAAACATTGATAACGATTTTTCGTAATTCCTTGGAAAATAGCCTACTATTATTATTGAGGACTTCTGGGCATAGCTAAGTCGTATATTTTCTGATAGACCTAGCTGACATCGTTTTCTGGAGCAAAACAGAAGCGGATTTAACTCGTTGATTTACTGTCTCTGTCTGAACACAGATAAAATTTCATCATTGCTATGTAAGTATTACTGCGTCACTTGCTGTCCTCACTAGATACTTCCTAGTCCTGATTTTAGCATCCCGACGGTGGAAACAGAAACCGTAACCGTTCCCACGAGTACTGAGCAGCGCGGAACGGCACGGAGTGCCCCTGGTAACGGTTCAGCCCTACAGTGGAAAAGCGGCTTATGTAAACTTTTGACCCACTGAAAATCTGATATAGTACATACAAGCTGAAATAAATGTCTCTTAGCTATTATTTTGAAATGACCTCTTATGGAAATAAAGTAGATATCCTAATTGACTTAACCCAGAAATGCATGGTAACATGAAATGTGTGGAGTTGTGAAAAATTGAGTTTGAATGTGATGTTTCTGTTTCTCGTCACCTTTTAGTTAACTATCTGTTTTTCTCCTGCACGATCTTTGTTTCGGTTTTTGTGTGGCTGTGGTTTTTCCTCTAACTCTCTCTCCCTCTCACCTGTTCTGGCCGCATTCTCATACACTGGTTAATCAGTCATTTCATTCACCTGTTCCCTGTTTGCATGTTCACGCTCTGTTCATTATCTCTCATTTCACGTACCTGGTTTCCTTGGTATATATTCTCTGTTTCCCTATTCTTCCGTGCCAGATTGTGCCTGTTTACAGTGCCTTTCCAGCATTTACCCTCGTGTTTGTTTGATTCGTGTTTAGATCTTGCCTGTTTTCCCGATCACCGATTTTTGCCTGCCATCTTTGTTTTACTGATTTCCTGTTCTGACCTCCGCCTGTTTACCGACTTTGATTTTGCCTTCCGATTTTGTGCTTTTACCCCGGTGGATTTTTCTGGTTTTGATCTATGCACAAACTAACTACGAGACTGCCTGCTGTATTGTGTACTTCCAAATTAAACATCTCCGACGGGAGTTTTGCCAGTCTGTTGTCCGTGTCTGCATTTGGGCCACCTCACCTCAACCCGTGACACTTTAGCCGAGGTGCATGTAAACTTTTGGCTTCAACTGTAGCCTTCACGTTAAACTGTATAGAACTGTTAGTTGGAGTTTGGGTTGCTTACAGCAATAGCTTAGGTGGTTGACTTTCATGATTGGAGGCGACAAAGACAGTGATAACGTTGTCATAAATATTGTTTACCCCCATTATTACCCCATAACGTGGCAGTTTTTTCTTTGGAATCCTGTACATTAGTAATCCTTCCTCGACTCAGTGCACACACTGACGCTGCGAACAAATAAGGTTCCGTTTCTTAAATTATTTGTAAATGTCCGGTCTGTGGTCCCGACCAGACAATTGAATGAGTAATTGACTGAATTAATTTGTAGTTTGTAATGAATTTGCTTGTCTGCGACTCCTTGATCTGACATCGGATTCAAGGGCGTTTCCTGGCGTTGTCGCTGGTTTCCAGAGGGTTCCCCCTGGCTAACGTGGATGACAGACAACAGGAGCAGAGTTAACACCATCCTACAGCCATCCTGCTTGTCTCTTAGGAGTGATGATTCATATTGGCGTGTAAGCACATGCACATTACAGCGTTCCTGCTCTGAACATGGACTCAGGCTGGTTGATCTGAATGTACAGAGTAAACAGGCACATGCTGACTTGTGCATCACATCTCATGTACAAAATCTATGCTCAAATGGTTTTAAGGCCACGCCTGAAGGGTTTATCTATGCTTCCTGTCCTTTCGAGGGCACTCGGTGCTGTGTGGTCTTCACTCATAAACCGGTTGAATTTTATTCATATTTTAATAATCTGACTTTTTATCCTAGGAGCAGGCATACCAAAAGCTCCCCAGAAACCTCATGCTAAAGGCATTGTTCAGTTCTGTTGTGCAGAGTGACCGCACAGGACCATTGTAACACCCACAATTATAATATGGAGCTTATTTTCATACACACAATTTCTAGATGATCTTATTCAGATTCCTTCTCACATATAGCAAGTCATCTAGCAGACTTGCAAAGTGAGACACGCTGATCATGGAGGAAAATCATGAAACTCCACAACAGAGCCCATAACAATGCCTCTACAAGCACAAGATGTCTTCCAGTGTGGAGAGTATGTATAATGTTCTTAAAATGTTTTAGAAATCGCACTTTCTAAAATGGCCTTAACTTGATGCACTTAAAACTAGTTTTTCCTATACATATAAAGGTTATAGATAAATACTTATGTGACCTTTGTGACAGAAATTACTTGCACGTGGAAAATACAGTGGATTTCGTATAAGCCATCTCTACTGAACTTGACTTGACTTTATTGTCCCTGTAGAGAAATGTGGTTTGCAGCACTGTGTTATGTTAAAGGGCATCACAGACGCAGACAATAGAAAGTTAGAAACATTGCAAATGTCACAGTAGTAGTAGCACAGGAGTATACAATATGGAGGGATGTTACACAGGCAGCCCAGTGTGACACAGACAGCTGGAGCAGCCAGATCAGCTGGCATTAGGCGTGGCTGGTGCCTGATGGCTCTCTGGTGTCTGAGTGAGTTTCAGTTTTATTTTTGAAAGTAGAAATATATAACTTGACATAACTGCAAGACAATATTGTACAGTAAGATAAGATTGCTATTAAGCTACTTGAACCAATTCATATGCAGATGAAGACATTTGATTGCAAAAGCAACTGTCAAGCTGAGAAACATTAGCCATAATCTGAACGCTGACTTCAGTGACTATTGAGCATGTGCCTCCATCTAGTGGTGGGTTCTTTAATAGGTTTTATGAAAGGTTGTCAGGTTTTGAATGCCTTCACATTATGGTAGGCCTACCATCGAATGTATATTACGTTAAATGTCATTAAAAACAAATTATTATTATGATTATTACTATTATTGTAGTGGTAAAAATAGATTAAGTTTCTGTCTTTTTGTTTCCTATGTTCCAGTAAACGTTTCCCACTTTTATCCACTTCACTGGGAGTTGGGCGCAGTTGTCTGACGCGTGTTGTAATGAAAATAAAAATGCATTATTGTTGTTGTTCTTGTTCAATTTATTCACAAATAAATGAACATAAAACTGCAATAATAAACTTAAAATTAAAGTTCCAGCTTCCACGGGTCCACTTTGGTTGTGCAAAACACGGTCAATGACCGTTTCCGCCCGCACCCGGCTACTGGCCCGCCTCACCGCGCCATCTTAAATATAATTTATTCCCCCTTCTCCTATAGAGGGACACACTCATAAAATAATCAATGTGCACTAAACAATAAATAACAAATACATGATAAATTCCATTATATTATATAACTTAAATGTAGAACAGAATAAATAAATAATTCCTTCATAATACCTTTTTGGGGTTCTTATTATAAACCAACATAAATTAATGGCTCCTACACACCGGCCCCTAATTGTGACCTATGCAACAATTACAAACAGAAATGCTATATAAGGAGCCATTCATGTATTCTAAACATTAAAGAAAAATCAAGAAATGAGAGTGAATGTACAATGTGGTACTTATCTTTATATCTTGCCAAGCAGGTCAATCTTCATTCAGTGACCTCTGAGCCTTCAAGAAGCAGGCAGAGCTTTGTCATTGGTCTTTCCAAGACTCCAGTCTTAGTCTTGAGTGTAACAGCTCTTGTTAGTCCTTCAGAGTCAGGCTGGACTTTGAGTACCTTTTCAAGAGGCCAGGATCCATGAGGAGCTGTGCTGTCGACCACCATTACGACATCAAAAGATGGACTCGAGAGTATTTACCATTATTACAGACTCTCGAGTCCATCTTTTCCAAAACAAGTCAGCTAGGTACTGAACTTGCTTCCAACGTCGTTTAATGTACAAGTCAGATTTCTGGAACAATCCAGGTGGGAAAGCAGGATGAGTCTTTAAAAGGAGAATGTGGTTCGGAGTCAGCGCCTCAAGGTCTTTTTCATCCTCTGTAACAGTGGTAATAGGGCAGCTGTTTAAGATGGCTTCACACAGTAGAGTTTCAAGACTTTCGTCATCGAGTTCTTGTTCTTTCAGGATGGAATAAAGAATTTGTCGCACCATGCGGATAAGTCTTTCCCAAACTCCACCGTGATGTGAAGCTGCAGGAGGATTAAAACTCCATTAAACTCCTTTCTGAAGCGTTTCTTTCTGGATCTTATTGTGGTTCCAATCAGAGATGGCCTTTTGCAGCTCATTTTTTGCACCAACCAGGTTGGTCCCATTGTCAGATCGGGTGTGTGTGACTTGACCTCTCCTACACACAAACCTTCTCAAGGCATTAATACAAGAGTCAGTGTCCATCGAGTGAGCCATTTCAAGGTGTATGGCTCTACTTGACATGCATGTAAAAATTACTCCATACCTTTTCACGTGACTTCTTCCTCTTTTTACGTCAAAAGGCTCAAAGTAGTCTAGTCCAACATTGCTGAATGGTGGAAGATCAGCTCTTAGTCTCTCCTTGGGAAGATCTGCCATCTTTTGCTCTCCCATCTTGCCTCTTATGCGTCTGCACACAACACATCTAGATATTACCATACGAGTAGCGGAGTTGGCATTAACAATCCAGTACTTTTGCCGGAGTTGTGAGAGGATGTGATTTCTGCCGCCGTGCCCAAGGTGTTCATGTATGTGACGAAGCACAAGAGTGGAAATGTGATGATCCTTTAGCAGAATCATTGGTCGCTTGGCCTCATCAGGCATTGCTGACTTGTTCAATCTCCCTCCTACTCGTAAAACTCCATCCTCTAGCACTGGATCAAGCTTGTAGATGCTACTTTGTCTGTTGAAGGCCTTTCCAGTAGAGGATGTTTTCTCTAACTTTTGCATTTCATCTGAATATCTCTGTCTTTGGCAGAACACAATGATGGCCCTTTCTGCTTTCAACAGATCATCCAAACTTATTGACTGTCTTCCAAGTGTAGTCTTAAAAGCTTGTATGTGGTCACACATCATTTTGCTCTGGGCTCTTGTTTGAGACTTTGTGTCATGACTAGACTTGATTTATTTTCTTTTCACTCTGAATGACTGAAGAATGTCTTTTAATTTTAAATACCGTGCCACTGCTCTCTTTAATTTGTGCCAACTAGAAAAGTGTTCCAGTGGCTTGTTTGTTGGGTTTTCCTTTTCTTTGTCTTTGATGACAACACTGAACACAGCGGTGCTCCTTTTCACCTCTGGATCATCCTGAGAGAGTAAGAGGGACTCCATGGGGATTTGAGGCTATTCCTCTTCTGTCCTCCGCAGAAACTGTGGTCCCTGGATCCATTCCTTGTACTTGACCAATGTGCTTGCACTCACACCTCTTGATGCCATGTCAGCTGGATTCAGTTTGGTTCTGATGTACCTCCATTGTGATACATCTGTGTTGTCCCTTATGAGAGAGATTCTGTTGGCCACAAAACTATGAAATCTTTTTTGCTCATTTGCTATGTACTTCAAAACAGATTGACCGTCGGTCCAAAAGTTTGACTGACTGAGCTTTAACTCCACCTCCTTTCTCAGCATCTTGTCAACTTCAACAGCCAGCACTGCTGCTGCCAGTTCCATGTGAGGGATGGTCATCTGTTTTAGAGGAGCCACTCTTGCTTTACCAAGCATGAAGGATACATGTACCATATGATTGTCTGCAGTCAATCTGAGGTAACTTACTGTGCCGTACTCATGATCGCTGGCATCGGAAAAGTGATGTAGCTCAGTTTGTCTGAGTGGTCTAAATCCAGATGGTTTCACGCAACGAGCCACTTGGATGATCAAGATCAAGATGATCGATCCATCTTCTCCATTTGTCAGATGCAGCTTGAGGTATTCTGCTGTCCCAGTCGTGTTTGCTCCTGCAGAGCCCCTGAAGAAGCAACTTTACAGGTAGAATGAGAGGACACAAGAAACCAAGTGGGTCATAGATTGAGCTCACTATGGACAGCATGTTTCTTCAAGTGTGAGGTTTATCTTTCACAATGATGTTGAATTTAAACATGTCATCCTCAACACAGTTTGTCTCTGTCTAGGTCCAGTTCCCTGACCTCATGGGCTCTGTCCTCCTTTGGAATATGCGCAAGTACAGTTCGGCTGTTGCTCATCCATTTGGTCAGACGGAATCCTCCTTTTTGGCAGAGAGATGTAAGCTCTTTGACCAGCTCCACTGCTTCCTGTTCAGATGGGAGGGACTTCAAGCAATCATCAACATAAAAATTGTTCTCAATAGTGCTTATTACCTTGGGATGAAACATGCTCTTGTTGTCTCTAGCGGTCTGCCTTAATGCAAAGTTTGCACAACTTGGAGACGATACCACTCCAAAAAGGTGCACCAACATGCGGTGTTCAACTGGAGGCTTACTGACATCATCACTAGGCCACCACAGAAATCTTAAGAAGTCAACATCAGATTTTGACACTCTGGCCTGATGAAACATTGTCTGAATATCTGTCATCACTGCAACAGGCTCTTGTCGGAATCTCGTGAGAACACCAAAAAAAGAGCTTGTCAGATCTGCACCTTGCAAGAGTTCAGAATTTAAAAATGTGCCACGAAAAGTTGCACTACAATCAAAGGCAACCTTTATGGTACCTTTCTTGTGGTGGTATACACCTTGGTGTGGGATGCAGCAGACTTTACCATCAGATCTTTTCTATTCATCCTGTCGCACCACCTCTGCATGTCCTTTGTTGATGACTTCTGTGAGGAATTCTGTGTATTCAGTTTTGAATAGGTCATTTTGGAAATTCTTTTTTAGACTAGAAAGATGCTGCTCTGCCACCTGGTGGTTATCTGGCATAACTAAGTCTTTTCTTCTAAAAGGTAAGTTCAAAGTATAATGTCCATCTAGCAAACTGACTGAGTTTTCTGCTATAGTTATGAATATCTTGTCCTCCAGGGACATTTCAACTTTGTCCTGTGAGCATTCATTGAAGTCATGGTTATGCTGCTGCAACAACAGCTCTTCCAGGTTTGTAACAGAAGTTCTGTTTGCCGTGACTTTAGGACAGCTATTCATGCAACTTCCATTTAGAGGACCATTGACAACCCAGTCCAATATGGTTTTAACTGCGTATGGCTCATCTCTTTGGCTGTTGACTACTTCCCATGGTTCTAGAGCCTTTGGAACATTGCTGCCAATCAACAACTCCACGTCAGCTTTGATTCTAAGAATGTTCACCTCACTAAGGTAAGGAAATCTAGAGAGATCATCATTGGTGGGAATGCTATATGTGTCTACTGGCATGCTTCTCTGAGTGTATACCTCTGGTAATGCAATGAAGTTGTTTTCATCTATAGCAGAGACCTCTAACCCTGTGATGACGTCTGAGCTCACAGGCTTCTCCTGGGACATTCTTCAGAACAAGATGTTGGTTTTTCTCCCTGTGATGTTCAATTTACTAATGAGGCTCTTTGTGCAGAAGGTTGCAGAACTACCAGGGTCAAGAAATGCATACGTATGTATTACTTTGCTTCCTTTTGAGTGTTTTACCTGAACTGGCACAATGGAAAGCATGCACTCTGTGCTACTCTCTTTGTCACCAGCCCCAGAATGCTCACCAGCTCTGACCGACACCTGCACACTACTCACATGGGCTTTTACTGACTGTTCTGCTTTGATATGTAGTACACTAGGATGGTTTTTCTTGCATATAGAGCCACTGAGATGCCCTGTGCAGTCTTTGCTCACATGCCCAGCCTTCATTAAACATCCAAAACAGACTCTATTCTGTCTTAGGAATGTGATCTTTTCCCTGTGTACTTTATTTCCAAATTCAGAGCATGATTTCAGTTCATGGTCCCCTTTGCAGAACAGGCATGAGATATTTGGGCCTCTAGGTTCCTGGTTTGATTTCACATTAACATTGGTGGCAAAGGTTCCTTTTGATTTGGGCCTCACTGTTATTTTAGGCTTTGCCTTAGCAGAGCTCAAATCCTGAATATTGCCATATATTGGGTCTGAAATTATATTAGCTTGTCTCTCAATGACTCTACTAGTACATTGCAGCTCACACGCCTTCCCGCACCACTTTTCTCTTAGCTTATATGGGAGCTTAAGAACAATGTTCCTCTTATTAGAAACTGTATCCAATTCTTCCATGTACTCCAGTTCCATGGCACTGCAACAGGTTCTAAGGAACAGTGCATTACATTTACATTTACATTACAGGCATTTGGCAGACGCTCTTATCCAGAGCGACGTACAACAAAGTGTATATCCATAACCAGGAACAAGTATGACGAAACCCCTAGAGAGAAGTACCGGTCCAAGTACAGGGAACAACCGCATAGTTCAACTTGGACCCTGGTGGTTAAACTGATTAACACTAACAACAAGAACGGCAACAACGCAATCTATGGAAAAATAAAAATAAATAAAAATACAAGCAGTCGTTAAGACTGGCGCATCAACTAAGTCACCTATTAAACAGCTGCCTAGTTACACCCCTAAGTTTAATCATTTACAGGGGGGGAAGGGAGGGATGGGGAGAGGTGCAGCCTGAAGAGGTGGGTCTTCAGTCGTCGTTTGAAATTGTTCACAGTCTCAGCTGTTCTGACCTCCACAGGGAGGTCATTCCACCATCGTGGGGCCAGAACAGACAGGAGACGTGTTCTGGAAGTGCAGGTGCGAAGAGGGGGAGGTGCTAGGCGTCCTGAGGTAGCAGAACGGAGGGATCTGGCTGGCATGTAGGGTTTGAAAATCTTGTGAAGGTATGCTGGGGCTGATCCCTTGACTGCCTGGTATGCTAGAACCAATGTTTTGAATTTGATGCGAGCTATAACAGGCAGCCAGTGGAGGGTAGTGAGCAGGGGAGTTACGTGGGAGTGTCTGGGGAGGTTGAAGACCAGACGAGCCGCAGCATTCTGGATGAGCTGCAGGGGTCTGGTGGCAGATGCCGGTAGTCCAGCCAGAAGAGAGTTGCAGTAGTCCAGGCGGGATAGAACCATTGCTTGGACCAGGAGCTGGGTTGAGTAGGTGGTGAGAAAGGGGCGGATTCTGCGGATGTTATATAGGAAAAATCTGCATGCCCGGGTTACTGCTGCAATGTTGTTGGAGAGGGACAGCCTGTTGTCCATCATCACTCCGAGATTCTTGGCGCAGGGTGATGATGTCACTACGGTGTCCCCTAAGGAAATGGAAAAGTCGAGGAGGGGAGAGGATAGAGCAGGAATAAAGATTAGCTCCGTCTTTCCCGGGTTGAGCTTCAGGTGGTGATTGTCCATCCAGCTCTGTATGTCCCTCAGGGAACTGTATGTCCCTCAGGGAAGTGCAAAGTCCCATAAAGCCTTTGCGTCCTCAGATTTGATAGTAGGCCAACCAAGGGCTTTCTCCATATAGGCACAAGAAATTCTGTATTCATTTCCAAAGTGCTCCTTCAATAATGTCTTTGCTTTCTGATAGCCTCTGTTGGGATTCATATGTTGACAGCTTCTAACAAGCTCCTGAGTGTATTGAGTAAGAAAATGTAACCGGTCTTGGTTATCGTCTGTTTTTCTTTCAATCATGTGTTCAAAACAATGGATGAAAGATTTATTCTGCAGGATGTCTCCATCAAAAACCGAGAGGTTTCCTTTTGGTAAAATAGAAAGAATCTGTTGCTTTACAAGAATGTTTGTCAATTCATTCTGCTTTTTAAGTATGCTAGAAAGATTTACCGACTCCTGATGGGGGCTTATTAGAAGAGTGCTTTTGTCCCTTGCCTGAGATGTATGTTGAGTGGCCTGTGTGAAAGTACTCTGGAGAGTGCTATGCTGAGATTGTGGTTGGGCAGTGCTGCTAGTATGAGCAGAAGCCTTAGAGGTATCTGCACTAAGCAAGACAGGAAACTGTACTTGAACACCCTGTTTAGGCCGTATATCTGGTCCACTTATGCCAATCAACGGTGATGGTTTCTCCAGTGTTGCATCATAATATGCATTCATTGCATCTGATTGTATTTCATTTGCTGTACAATTCCCATCAACAGACGTTTCGGCATTTTTGAGGTAGTTAATTTTCGCTGTGTTGGCTGCCAATTTAGTTTGAATCTCTAGCGTCTCTTCTTTTCCTAATTTCTTCCTTTTGCAGATCAAGTTGCTCTTGCTGTTTTTCTAGAGCGTGCTTCTCTTGCAACCTAGCAGCCAACAGAGCTGCGCGCTCTGCTTCTGCGCAAATGCGCGCTGAAGCTGTGAATGAGACACTTGATTTTGAACTACTAGATCTGCTGGACCTGTCACTTCTGATAGAGGAAATAACTGACAGTTGATCCTCATCATTTGGACAAACATTTGAATTAAATTCAGATCAAATTTATAAGAAAGGCGTTAATTTGTGCAATTCTCGGTTTGTACCAGCCTTTTAAATCCTCCTTTTTATCCTCTTCATTCAACATTTGTCATGGTCCTGTTTTCCTGTCTGTGTTTCCCCTGTTGGGCCGCCAGATGGCGGCACTTCTGTTTTGTGTCCTGCTCCCCCCCTGTTAATTGTATGATTGTTTCATTGTCTCGTTATCCCATCATTGTTCCCACCTGTGTCTTATCCCCTCCTTCTGGTTTGATTGTTTTTTGAGTTCACCTGTGTCTTGTTACCCCTGTCTATTTAAGTTCTCTGTTCCCTTGACTCGGGTGCTGGTTCCTTGTGTTTGTTTCCGATGTCTGTTTGCAAACCACCGATTATACCTGCCTGTGTTTTGTTTGACCTGCCCTTGTGCTCTGTTTGACCTGCCCTTGTCCTCTACCTGCCTGTGTTCTGCCCTGCCCATGTTTGTGAGTTCCTCTTGTTTTCTGTTTTATTTAGATATTTTTTGAGTTTGTGTTTTTGCCCTTCGTGTCCTTTCAGTTCCCTGTTTGTTTGCCTTCCTTTCTGTAAGTAAAGTCTTTGTTAATTTTCTCCCTTTTGAGTTTCGTGTTTTTTCCCAGCACCCGTACCGTTACAACATTTGGATGTATGATACATGAAAACCTTTGAATTCATTAAGCATGTCATTGAATTTCGCCAAGTTTCCCTTAACTTCATCAACATGCTCATCGTCAGCCTAGAGAGAATTACCAATGTTCATTCTTCGCGTTAAATGCGACATTTTGCCGGATCTAGAGGAATGCAATCGCGCTGTGTCTTCATTTAAATCCTTCTCAGGTAGGCCTGAATTTACGTCTGTGTCGGAGTCAGCCATTCTGCTCCTCAAAAATAATTTCTATTTCTTTTCCTATAGAAACCAAAATTAATTTCCTTCAATTAGCGTAGTCCATTCAAACACTGTTTTTCTTCAAATTTCAAAGCCTTAAGTTTGTTGCGCTGATTCAAAGGCACCCGATTATTTTCTCAAGCTGAATCGGGTTTTCTAAACAAAACATTCAAGTGTCCATACATCCAAAATAAACCTTGTAAAATCTAGTTCATTTCAATTCCAGTTATGTCCATATCATTCCATGTTCCATTAAATTATTTAGCTTTGAAGCACATACCTCCGCCCAGACGCTCTCCTTTGTTTGATGCATCCAGCGAAAAGCAGCCTCCAAGTTATTTCAATAATCCACAGCGAAATAATCCAGAGCTGGGTCATTGACTAAATGTAGTGGTAAAAATAGGTTCAGTTTCTGTCCTTTTGTTTCCTATGTTCCAGTAAACGTTTCCCACTTTTATCCACTTCATTGCGAGTTGGGTGCAGTTGCCTGACGTGGGTTGTAATGAAATTGGTGAAGATGGTGAACAGTAATGGCCCCAGGCAACTGCCTTGTGGAACCCCACAATGTATGTCCTTTGAATTAGATAAGCTGCCATTAAAGAACACTCTTTGCTTCCTGTGAGGTAGTCCTTTATCCAGGAGACTGCAGTACATGAAAAGCCATAGCACTCTAATTTCCATGATCTATTACATCGAATGCTGCACTAAAATCTAGCATGACTGCTCCCACCATCTTCCTATTATCAATGTATGTTATCCAGTCATCAGTCATTTCTGCAAGTGCAGTACATGTAGAATGGCTTTCTCTATAAGCATGCTGAGTATTGGATATCAATTTATTGCTGGAGAAATAATCCTTAATTTGTTTGAAGATAATTTTTTCATTTAATTTACTCGGTGCCGGTAAAATACTTATAGGGCGACTATTGGGCCCATTAAAAGCACTATTTTTATCTTTTGGAAGTGGAATGATTTTAGCTTCCTTCCAAAGAGTTGGACGAACCCCATGGATTAGACATTTATTGAATACATGGGCTATAGGAGTAGTGACGTAGGTGGCCGCTAATTTAAGCAATTTACCATCAAGATTAACTGTGCCAGAAGGGTTACAGTCGGGTAGTGACATTAACATTTCCATAACCACATCTCTGCTGATCTGCTGAAACTCAAAGTGGCAGTTATTATTTTCCATTATGCCATTACTAATTTATTGTTTGATACTGCACCATCACTAGATTGCATGTTGCTTCTGAGTTTGTCAACCTTACCTATGAAAAAGTCATTAAAGTAATTTGCGATTTCATATGATTTTGTTATAAATGCTCCATTAGATTGGATAAATGAAATAGACGTGTTAGATGCCCTGCCCATTATTTCATTCATTGTAGTCCATAGTTTTTTCCCATCATTTTTTACTTCACTAATCCTATGCTTGTAATATTCTTTTTTTTTTTAAACTTTTATTTAACTTAGTCACAAGATTCCTTAATTTACAGTATTCTTGTAACTGATAGACTGCATACTCTATTAACTGTTTTTTTTGCATTGTCTCTTAAAGTCATCAAATCTTTCAGCTCTTTATCAATCCATAGAGCATTGTTAGCTTTTACTGTAAATTTTGTCAGTGGAGCATGACCATTCACAATTTTCATGAATAAATTCATGAACTCTGTAAGTGCAGCTTCAGGATCGTTCTCATTGCATACATTAGACTATTGTACCTGTTCCACTTCTTGCAGAAATGTTTCTGTTTTAAAATGTTTGTACGATCTCTTATAGATAACCTTATTACCCCCTTTGGGGATTTTGTTCTTTCTAGACAAAGCAACCAAGTAATGATCACTAAATCCAACTGATAGAGAAACTGCCTTTGAGCAGTGCACAGGATTATTTGTAAAAATATGATCGATACATGTTGATGAGGTTTTGCCAAACTTATTCGTAAAAATTCTTGTTGGAAATGACATGACTTGAGTTAAATTACAGGCCTGAGTCATAGAATATAACTTAGATTTCAATGGGCACCTAGTGTCTAGCCAATCAATGTTCATATCTCCCAGTACATATAATTCTCTGTTTTCATCAGAGGCTTTATCTAACATGCCACACATCTGTTCAAGATCAGCACTCGGAGGCCTGTAGCAGCAGCCAATAAGAATGGGTTTTAGGTGGGGTAGGTGAACTTGCACCCATAGAGCCTCCATGTTGCTGATTATTAGGTCTGCCCTGTATACTGCTGGAATATGGCTTTGGATGTAGACAGCAACACCACCACCAAATCTACTTCTGTCCTTTCTAAAGATATTGTACCCGTGTATTGATATCTCCTCATTTTCAAATGATGAGTCCAAGTGGGTTTCTGATATAGTTAGAATGCGGATATTGTATAACTGTACTAGGCAACCAATTTCATGTATTTTGTTCCGCAGACTACATACATTCAGATGAGCCATTAACAAGCCTTTTTTTTGGTAATTTCATCATAGCATCAAGGTAAAATCATACACGGCCCCCTGCCTACAGTTCGTGTTAGTGCTCTTTGTTGATATACAGTTCTATGTTCTTCTCTCTTTCTGACGACCAGGGCGAGTGATGAGCTTGTCATATCTTAACACTGCATAGTCTCCGTTCTTTCTGGCTTCCAGCATCTTAGGTATCAGCTCCCTTCTCTTCTGTCTCACAGCCTCAGGATAGTCTTCATTAATAAATATTTTAGTCCCCTTGAGTTTATTAGCATTCCACAAGACTCTTTCTCTGTCCTTAAACCTGAGGAATTTGACTACAATGGACCTTGGCCTATCAACTTTCCTTCCAGGCAAACTAGATTCATTCCCAGTGTTTGACTGGACATTGTTGGGCACTTTTCCAGTGCGATGGGCTCTCTCAATTTCTATTTTGGTTGGGTCCAGATCCAGTTTTTCTCCGAATAATTTAAGTACTTTCTGTTCAGTGTCAGCCCATTTTTCATTGTCTGACTCAAAAACTCCATCAATAACCAGATTATTGCGTCTGGACTGTCCTTCAAGGTAACCTGATTTGTAATACATTGTAAGTAGGGACTCAGCTAGTTTATGGATATCACCCTCAAAGGATTTACCGTCAGATGAGATTTTGTTGCATGCCTCCTTGAGTTGATCCACATCCTTCTGTGTGTATTGGAGACTGACTTTGAGGTCTTCCACATCTTTTAGAATGCCATCCAAACTACTGTTGGTATTATCCATTATAGTCTTTACAAACCTCTTGTAACTATTCTCCATCTGTTGCAAGGCTTCTTTAAATAATGATTTTTGTTGATCCAGCAGCTCGTGTAGTTGAGCTAATGACACATTCTTTGCCATACTGAATCTACAGAATATCCAAATACTTTCAGATACAGCTGATCCAATCCGTAAAAACTGTTTATCCATTGAAAAGGGACTGAAAAAAATAAGACCGTATCGTGTGGATTAACGTACTGCGATGAAAAAATCAGTTTTGGACATTAAATGGAACTCAGTTGTTGTTGGCCAATGAGTGGATGACCGCAGAATAGTCTCTATGGTGAAGAAAACCCCCCTGACAACAGCCCAACAGATCAAAAACACTCTCCTTGATGCAGGTGTAGATGTATCAAAGTCTACCATACGTAGAAGACTACACCAGCAGGACTACAGAGGGTACACTACAAGATGCAAACCACTGATAAGCCTGAAAAACAGAGAGGCGTGAATTATATTGACGTTGGTACTTAAAGTTCTCCAATATAATGGTGTAATCTGTAGGCTGAACACACAAATAAGCCTTTTTGGTTATAACAAACCATCTCAAGACAAATACCTACTACAGACAGCAAATAAAATAAATAAATAAATAAATCACTAAATAATTTAACACTCCACCAGTCTCCCTGCCAGTCACTGACCCATGTGATGGCCCTATGTAACATGCTAATGTGTGAGGTAAGTAATTTTTGTTATTTCTTATTACAAAATAATAAGAAATAACAAGCACATGCTTTTGTTTATATGTTTGTGTAATTTTTGGTATTTTGTCTACATTTTCTTGTGCCTTCCCCAATCAACTGTTTCTTTTTTTCTCTCTTTTTTTTGTTGAGAATTTTTAAGGTTATTTGCCCTTCATATACTCATCAAATGTGTTTGTGAAGTATTAAAATAAAATATAAAAAACTAATGAGAGCTGACTTTCCACGATACCTGCTCTTACCAGTTCCACTTCATTTTATTCATCAGCAGCCATACCTCCATGCACTCTGCTCCTGCCAAATGGCTGAAGCTAAGCAGGTGTGGGCTTGGTTAGTACTTGGATGGGAGACCACCAGGGAATACTGAGTTGCTGCTGGAAGTGGTGTTGGTGGACCAGCAGGGGGCAATCTTCCCTCTGGTACAAATAAAACCCCAATGCCCCAGTGCAGTGACGGGGACACTGTGCTGTAGGAGATGCCGTCTTTCGGATGAGACGTTAAACCAAGGTCCTGACTCTCTGTGGTCATTAAAGATCCCATGACACTTATCGCTAAGAGTAGGGGGTTCCCCGGTGTCCTGGCCAAATCCCAGATCTGGCTCTCACAAACTTGCCACTAAAAATCATCCCCAGATTTAATTGGCTAAATAAACGTTCTCTCCCTCTCCACCTTCGCTAATGTGTGGTGAGCGTTCTGGCGCAAAATGGCTGCCGTGCATCACCCAGGTGGGTGCTACACATTGGTGGTGGGTGAGGTGAGTTCCCCTTCACTGTAAAGCACTTTGAGCATTTGGAAAGTGCTATATAAATGTAATTAATAATAATTTATTCAAAATGCGCCACAACACATTAAATTTAATTAAATTTTATTTTATTTGCATTTCAGAGCTGAAATGTGAGCTCTGACCCACAGTCTCTTTCTCGAGTCAGGAGTATCTGGAGACCAGAGTACGGGGCGTGTCAAAAGCAAAATGGACGACGGGTCAAAAGCACGTTTCTATTGGTCAGTGATTCGTGAGTTACATATATTATCCAATCAAAAGCATGATCCAAAGGCGTAGATGTATCAAGATTATTTTGACGTTTCTGAGACAATATATCTGTTTTTGTTGCCGGTCCTGGAGGTGAATAATAGGCTATGTCGGTGCGTAAATTATGCGCTTTCTTTGTCTTTGTCTAAACTATTTAGCCAATCTAATATGCAATAAAGTCATGTTTGGTGTTGTTGGAGAGTTAATATCATGAGCTGTAAGATGGTCTCATTCTATGTTGAGAATGTTGTCATTCAAAGTTTGTGTCACATGAAAGTGAAAGGCCAATCACGGAAATTGAGCTATTCAGCTGTTACACCTGAAATCGTGAAAATTGCGACACTATGTTTGAACAATTGTCTGCATCCAGTGCTTTGGGTGCTGTTTGGAATAAAATTATTATTATTATTATTGTTCACAAATATGATTTTTACATTGTAAAATAAATGGTACTATTGTGCTAAACTTTATGCAACCCACAGACATACAGTACATTAATTGGGAAAACATATGCCTGGATAGTTTTGTAAGATTAAAAAATGTTTTAATAGGGCAAAATATTTGCCATTATTATATGTATTTATTTATTCACCGCCCCACCCCTTTTTTATATCAAAAGTATTGATGTCAATAATTTTAAAAGCCTAGATTTTGCAAGTTTTAATTATATATAGACAGTGCTTTGTATGGGTGAGTATCTTGGCATTTTTGTATGTTGAAAACATGTTTTTGTTTATGTACTGTGTTTTCTATGAGTAACTGATAATAATAATAAGAAGAGAGAGTATATCCACACACTGTTTTTTCTGCTCCCAAAGTGATATAATGGTACAACGTTTCGACCTCAAAGGTCTTTGTCAGGTACATCAACCAGAACATGTGACTGGGTGGAGATATAGACCAGGATGTGGGCAGGTCCATAATAGGGCCATTTGATTATGACCCTGGTTTTCGCTCAAATTATAGCACAGAGACCACGTTGGTGAAGGTAGTTCATGACCTCAGACAGAGTATTGATGATAATAATATATCAGTTCTTATTCTTTTAGACTTGAGTGCTGCATTTGACACCATAGACCATGAAATACTAATGCACCACCTTAAGAATTTGGTTGGTCTCTCAGATACTGTGCTAAAATAGTTTTAGTCACATTTGACAGGGAGGACATTTTATGTCTGTCTAGGTGACCATGTCTCGAAGAAGGCTGAGATTACTTGTGGAGTTCCACAGGGATCGATACTTAGGCCTCTACTCTTCACTCTGTATATGCTCCCCTTAGGCAAAATTATTGGCAAACATGGTGTAAAATTCCATACCTATGCAGATGATGCACAGTTATGTATGTCTGTAGGGCCAGATGATGACAATGTTTTTAATACATTGGTTGACTGTCTATCAGACATCACTAGCTGGATGCCCAAAAACTTCCGGAAATTGAATGAGGAAAAAACAGAGGTTCTTCCTGTAGGTCCAGGCGTTCAGAGGGAAACACTTGTAAATAAATTCTGCCCTCTTGGGATAAAATCTAAACCAAAAGTAAAGAACTTGGGGGTCATTTTTGATTCACACATAAACTCAGTGACAAAAAC
>NC_057951.1:1719204-1728512 GCF_018555375.3 Anguilla rostrata | reverse complement strand
CTTCCATTTAAAACCACCCCTTTACTCAAACTCTAACTCACAGCACATGGAGACAGAGCTTCCAGTTAAACTCATCCTCTTGCTGCAGGTCTAATTCAATACAAACGTGTTTCATTACCTTTGATCACCTGTGAACTCTCCTCTGAAGTTCACTGGAAAATTCATTGAATTATCACTCTTCATAGACAGACAGCTGGGTACAGGTGACTCTGCCTTCCTTACCCGGACCCTGTGAACAAACATGGAGACAGAGCTTCCAGTTAAACTCATCTCCTTACTGCAGCTCTAACTCACAGTACATGGAGACAGAGCTTCCAGGTAAACTCATCCTCTTACTGCAGCTCTAACTCACAGTGCATGGAGAAAGAGCTTCCGGGTAAACTCATCTCCTTACTGCAGCTCTAACTCACAGTACATGGAGACAGAGCTTCCAGTTAAACTCATTTTATTGCAGCTCTAACTCACAGCACATGGAGACAGAGCTTCCAGTTAAACTCATCCTCTTACTGCAGCTCTAACTCACAGCACATGGAGACAGAGCTTCCAGTTAAACTCATCCTCTTGCTGCAGGTCTAATTCAATACAAACGTGTTTCATTACCTTTGATCACCTGTGAACTCTCCTCTGAAGTTCACTGGAAAATTCATTGAATTATCACTCTTCATAGACAGACAGCGGGTACGGGTGCCCTGGGCCTTCTTTACCCGGACCCTGTGAACAAACATGGAGATAGAACTTCCAGTTAAACTCATCTCCTTACTGCAGCTCTAAGTACATGGAGACAGAGCTTCCAGGTAAACTCATCCTCTCACTGCAGCTCTAACTCACAGTGCATGGAGAAAGAGCTTCCAGGTAAACTCATCTCCTTACTGCAGCTCTAACTCACAGCACATGGAAACAGAGCTTCCATTTAAATTCATCCTCTTACTGCAGCTGTAACTCACAGCACATGGAGGCAGAGCTTCCAGTTAAACTCATCCTCTTACTGCAGCTCTAACTCACAGCACATCCGAATGTGATATAAAACACATCATGACACTTTAAAATGAGTTAATACACACATGTTTACGAGAATGTGCTATCATACACCCCACTAAACCAAAAAGTAGCCACTGAGATTTAAGTTTTATTCAACCATAGTGTCAGTATGAACTTGTTTCATTACCATTGATCACCTGTTAACTCTCCTCTGAAGTTCACTGGAAAATTCATTGAATTATCACTCTTCATAGACAGACAGCTGGGTACAGGTGACTCTGCCTTCTTTACCCGGACCCTGTGAACAAACATGGAGACAGAGCTTCCAGTTAAACTCATCCTATTACTGCAGCTCTAACTCACTGCAAATTTAGACAGAGCTTCCAGTTAAACTCATCCTCTTACTACAGCTCTAACTCACAGCACATGGAGACAGAGCTTCCAGTTAAACTCATCCTCTTACTGCAGCTCTAACTCACAGCACATGGAGACAGAGCTTCCAGTTAAACTCATCCTCTTACTGCAGCTCTAACTCACAGCACATTAACTCTCTGATTCATGCATTTTTACCTCTTTCTCACAAGGCCATGGGTTCCATCGTCAGTCTCAGTCTCCTCTGAGGAACTCATTTTAGAAATAGCTCCCCCTGTCTCAGGACACCTGAACACACCAGATCAGATTCAGAAGTGGGTTCTGACCCAAATTGGCAGACCTGTAAATACACACAAGAAGAACATGATAACGCACAGACATAATAATACACTGTGAGGGCCACATAATGTAAACGTGCAACACAAAAAGGTAATTAAATTAAGTTTGGTGCATTAAAATATGTACGCACCATATTATGTTATTTGTACATTTTGTCCCACTGATATACTCAATGTATTTATCGATAATGAGTCCTTTGTGAAGTATCGCAAATTTGTATGCCGGCCCTTTAACGAGTTGCGCTCAAGCAGCAAACAGGTGGTGACGGGCCAGGTGATAGGTTTTTTGAAATAGATTGGGGGCAAGAGGTAGCAACGGAGAATGGAGTAAAGGGGAGTCAGCAGAAAATAATCAAGAATTCTGTGATTTGTTGGCGTTTTTGTTTGGATTGTATTTTTTTCAATCAACAATTATTCAACACAGCTCCAAGACACGAAAACGAGTAACCTGCTGAACCTACGTTTTAAAAGAATTCTCTTCTACTGCATCAGGAGGGTGAGCCGAAGCTTTTTGGGTTATTTATTTTTTTTGCTTCTTTGAATGCAATGCATTGCTTAATTATTTGTTTTTGGAGAGGAAAGAAGATTTTTGCACTTATGCATTAATTTTGGTTTCGGGACTTATTATTTTTGGCACGTTTTCTGGATTTGTGTTTCCGTGGATACCTGACAACTAAACTAAACTCGGACTTCAACTTTAACTGTTATTCAATGGACGATCAGTTATTATTTCACATTGCCAGTTGAGTAATGATTGTACCTGGGTTTATGTTTTCCTGATCAAATACTTGCCATATCGTTATTTTGTTGTTGTTTTTTTTGTTTGTTTATCATTTGGTTGCCTCTGTTGTAATATATAAATTCCGTTGGATTAGATTCCCGTGAATATGGCGTGTTTATTCTGTTTAAATTGGTTTGAATTTGACACACACATACATCAAATCTCACAGAACAGACAGCGACAAATCTGGAATTTAACTGAGCCATAAACTTGTACAGTAATACAATTCCTTCCAAAATATTCTGCACCCATGATAACAATTTCTAAGACCGTTCAATATAAGGATTACCAGTGCTAAGGTATATTTTCATTGTCCAACATACGGAATATATTCAATGATTTAATGGAAACTACCAAAATGACACATTTCTCAGATGATACAATTTTACAAAAAGTGTGCGTCACAATTACTGGCACCCCTGTATTTGGTACTGTGTGCACCCTCCCCTCGCAGGGATAATGGCACTGAGTCTTTTTACAGACCAGAGAACACATTGGGAGGGATCTTAGACTCTTTATCCACCCACAATCTTTCCAGATCCTGATGCCTTTGTTGATCCTTGCTTATGGGCCGTGCTGTTCAATTGAGTCACAGGTTTTCAGCGAGTTTCAGCAGTCTTTAGACTGTTGTAGCCATTGCACAATGATGCTTCTGCATCATTAACCTTTTTATTTGTCGATTTTAACGTGAATTTGGGATCATTGTCATGCTGAAAGATCCACTAGTTTCAGTCTGCTGGCAGAGGTAGTCAGGTTTAGGGCTAAATTGTCCTGGTACTTGGGTAAAGTTCACAATGCTGCTTTCCTTAACAAGGGCCCCAGGACCAGTATGAGCACATTAAAGATCCACCACCGTATTTTTCTTTTCAGTATATGCATCCTTAAATCCATCCCACATCATATTCCTGGACATGGTTGTGAGGGGGGCTGGAGCCTCTCCCAGCATGCATTTGGCAAGAGGCAGGAAAAAACCCTGAACAGGTCACCAGTCCATCACAGGGCACACACACCATGCACTTACACACTCATACATTCAAGCAATTTAGTGTCTCAAATTAGCTTAACCTGCATGTCTTTGGACTGTGGGAGGAAACCCATGCAGACATGGGATGAGAATATGCAAACTCCACACACACCACCATGCTGCCCTCCAGCAGTTTTAAACTTCACTATTGCCCTCACAGTGGTAACTAGCAGCTTCAGTTTATTTTTTGATCCATTGCCTGATTTTCAACGGTCAGCAACAATTTTCATTTCATTTGTCAGTTCTTTGTCTTTCTCTGTGGTGAAGATGAAAAATGGGTTCCACAAGCAGGTTCTCAGTTTAATCCTCCAGTGAAACAGGAAGCAATGGAAGGCCACAAGAGTTTCTCTTAATATTGGTGTAGATTTAGTTTGATTTTATTTATAAGAATCTTTAGGGGTGCCAATTATTTTTATATATTTTTGGGAAATAACCCTACCTGAATCCAACCGTCACACTAGAGGGCGCCAGTTCCCCCAATCTGTTTGTTTTCTGTGCCTGTTTAGTGCTAATTAAGGTGCTGTGTCGCAAACATTTAATAGCCTGACCAGATTCACATTACAGGTATCTGTATTGACTGATTTATGACTAGTCAGAGCTAATTTAAGATATCTCTAACTGCATTTTCACTCATCAAAAAACTTTTAATATCTCGAATTACATTTTGCTAGCAAGACTGAAGTTACTTTCGCCATTCAGTTGTATGGGACCTCCAATTAAAAGACATCTACAATTCAGTTTTGACTATCCAAAACGTGAACTCCAGATACTGTATCACCATTTCAGTTATGACTAGTCATAACTCAAATTAGAGATCTCCACATTAGCTCTGACTTAGTCATAAATTCAGTTAGATAGCTTTCATTCCTCCGGATTTAAGATATGTCAGGTAACGGGGGACCAGGACCCAAACGCAGAGTGGGAAAAACACCAGGAACTCCAAAATGGCAAATACAATCAAAGACTTTACTCTCATACAGGTAACAGAAAACAGGGAACAAAAACAAGGCCAGACAGGGCACTTTCAAAAACAAAAACAGCAGAATTTTCAAAAAAAAAAAAAACACAAGGAAACAGAACTCAGGCAGGGCAGAACTCACAGACAGAAACGCAGGCAGAAACAGACAGGCAGATACTCTCAGGCAGAAACACAAGGAGCCAGCACCCAAAAAAGGAAAACAGAGAACTTAAATAGCCACAAAGATAACAAGACACAGGTGAATTCAAAGCACAATCAAACCAGAGCAGGGAGGGATAACGAGACACAAAGAAAAACAATGACAGAATAATTGAAAACAATAATACAATTAACACAGGGGTAACTAAAGAGGGAGCAAACTGAAATACAAACTGAAGTACCGCCATCTGGCGGCCCAGAAAAGGAAAAAACAGAAACAGAAAAAGGCAGAATCCTGACAATATCTAAATGATCTTTTTGCATAACTGAAGATATTACTAGCCAAAATATGGCAAGCCATTTTAGATAATTCGAACAGCTCTTATCTTCTGCTGTCACTGCCGCTAAGGCAAAATTCTACCAAACCAAAATTCATAACTCCATTTCTAACCCTCGTCAACTTTTCTCTATTTTCTCTTCTCTCCTCAGCGTGCCACCTCCTCCACCCCAGTCTTCTTTCACTGCAGATGATTTGCAGCATTCTTTGACGAAAAGATTGCAGACATCCGCAGCTCCTTTGCCCCCTCTGCGTCCTCCGCCCCCTCTGCGTCCTCCGCCCCCTGTTTCTCCACATTTTCTCTCCTCTCAGACACTGAAGTCTCCCAGCTTCTGCTCACCCACCGCCCTACCACCTGCGCCCTCGACCCTATCCCCTCATCTCTCCTTCAAGCAATCACACCAGACATCCTCCCTTTTGTCGCCTCCCTCGTGAACTCCTCCCTATCTTCTGGATGTTTCCCCTCATCCTTCAAGAAGGCCCACATCACCCCGCTACTGAAGAAACCCACACTAGATCCTTCAGTCATTCAGAACTACCGCCCGGTATCTCTCCTCCCTTTCCTATCCAAAACACTTGAACGTGCTGCATCTAACCAGCTCTCTGCTTTCTTCTCTGAGAACAACCTGCTTGATCCCCACCAGTCTGGCTTCAGGCCTGGCCACTCGACCGAGACTGCACTCCTCTCGGTCAGTGAGTCACTCCATGCCGCACGAGCAGCCTCCCTCTCCTCTGTCCTGATTCTTCTAGACCTCTCCGCTGCATTTGACACTGTGGACCACTCTACCCTCCTGTCCTCCCTGGCAGCAACAGGGATCCGCGGCACAGTCCTTGACTGGATTGAGTCCTACCTCTCTGACCGTTCCTTCCAGGTTGCCTGGGCGGGTAAGGTATCACCACCCCGTCCCCTCACCACCGGAGTTCCCCAGGGCTCAGTCCTTGGTCCCCTTCTCTTCTCCATGTACACCAGATCCCTTGGCCCTGTAATATCTGCCCATGGCTTGTCCTATCACTCCTATGCCGACGACACGCAACTCTTTCTCTCCTTCTCCCCATCGGACACACAGGTCCCTGCCCGCATCTCCGCTGGCCTGAGGGACATTCAGAGCTGGATGGACAATCACCACCTGAAGCTCAACCCGGGAAAGACGGAGCTAATCTTTATTCCTGCTCTATCCTCTCCCCTCCTCGACTTTTCCATTTCCTTAGGGGACACCGTAGTGACATCATCACCCTGCGCCAAGAATCTCGGAGTGATGATGGACAACAGGCTGTCCCTCTCCAACAACATTGTAGCAGTAACCCGGGCATGCAGATTTTTCCTATACAACATCCGCCCCTTTCTCACCACCTACTCAACCCAGCTCCTGGTCCAAGCAATGGTTCTATCCCGCCTGGACTACTGCAACTCTCTTCTGGCTGGACTACTGGCATCTGCCACCAGACCCCTGCAGCTCATTCAGAATGCTGCGGCTCGTCTGGTCTTCAACCTCCCCAGACACTCCCACGTAACTCCCCTGCTCACTACCCTCCACTGGCTGCCTGTTATAGCTCGCATCAAATTTAAAACATTGGTCCTAGCATACCAGGCAGTCAAGGGATCAGCCCCAGCATACCTCCACAAGATATTCAAACCCTACATGCCAGCCAGATCCCTCCGTTCTGCTACCTCAGGACGCCTAGCACCTCCCCCTCTTCGCACCTGCACTTCCAGAACACGTCTCCTGTCTGTTCTGGCCCCACGATGGTGGAATGACCTCCCTGTGGAGGTCAGAACAGCTGAGACTGTGACCCATTTCAAACGACAACTGAAGACCCACCTCTTCAGGCTGCACCTCTCCCCATCCCTCCCTTCCCCCCTGTAAATGACTAAACTTAGGGTTGTAACTAGGCAGCTGTTTCATAGGTGACTTAGGCGCATCAACTGTCTTAACGACTACTTGTATTTTTATTTATTTTTATTTTTCCATAGATTGCGTTGTTGCCGTTCTCGTTGTTAGTGTTAATCAGTTTAACCATCAGTACCGGTCCAAGTACAGGGAACAACCGCATAGTTCAACTTGGACCCTGATGACTTACACTAGGGCTACGTAATTTTGCGACGGCGGATGTTATTAACGTTTCCCGTTAGTGTAATAAATTATACATTTTTCTGTTTTACAGATGTATATATCGTTGTAAACATCTTAATATAACTAGGCTACTTGCGCTTCACTAGCATTGCCATGTAACCGCAAGAGCTGTGACGTAAATAACATGCGCAGCAGTGTTAGCTTTTAGTTAGCAAAATAATTGTTTCGGTTGAAAAACGACATTGGAATTCAGCGGATCTAGTGCCATTTAAGAGAGAAATGTGTCCGGATAAAAACGTCCAAGTTTTAAACGCCAGTTTAAATCACAGACTGTGACAGGGACGGTTATGAGAAAATCCATTCATTTTTTCCCTTAGAGAAATTTCCCTTTGAACCGGAATTCCACATACGGGCAAGGTTTTTTGCTCGGCGTTACGTCAGACTACTGAGGCCTATTCGGACGCAGCCTTATCGTCCGCTTACCTGTAGGTGGACGCTTTTTCGCAATTTTCACAAACACATACATATAGTAATTGAAAGGTCAGCTAACCTTATTTTTTTCCTAGTGGGAAAACTAGAAGACCTTCGTCGGTTAGCCTAGTCAAAGATAGACGGACACCCCCAGTCAAAGCCTGCGACAGTAGACAGTAAACTGTAGCGAGATCGTCATCCAGTGCCGAATTGCCCCATTTTATTCACTCGAACAGGGTAATGTTTATTAAAGTCGTCGTAATATATTCATATATGTTTGGATGGACATGAAATTTCACACAAAGGTAGTTTAATTACCCTAAATACCGGACACCTAGGCTACTTCCAACCCCCACGTCTTTTCGAAATTTTCAATAAAAGGGACGGGACCAACGCCGCAAGGGAGCGTGTCCGGGTTCTGGAGGGAGTCCGACTATGAGTAAAATGATATAGGCCTATAGAGTAATCTCTGCCTAACACAATCACTCCACTGTATATTTTCCCTCAATATTGCAAACCACTTAATTTGTTTAGTAGGCTAATGGAAATGATTTCCTCTAAAACATGAAAAAAAATAAGTAACAACCCCTTAATTGTTTAATTAAAAACAAAATCAGGGTTTATAGTGCAGTAAGTGTAAAAATGTCAACAACAAGCGTCCTTTGACGTCCGTCTCACTAGGCTACCTCCTCACGTGGTAGAAGTGGTCATGGAATATCAAAAAAACTGAAGTAAACTTTCTTTTAAACGTTATTTTTTAAATTACTTTCTGGTCTAAACGGTATTGGATTCCGTATGAGCTCTTAGCTTGTTAGGCTACGCATTAAACTCGCTATTTTATTGCCAGTTACCCGTTTTTCTGAATTACGCGGGTTAATGCGATTATACCTGCAGATTCCCATTCCTCCCCGCAGCCCTTTACCTTCAGCTTCTCTTACCTCAGTTCCACTCCACAACAGACTGTTTACTCCGTTTTTCACATTTAATTTTATTCCTTCTTTCCTAGGGTTTCTTCCTCCTCCGTTTTTAAAATGGCCGTTAAGCTTCAGTTTCTGTTGGACCTTTGGACCTTTCCTTACTTACCTGTTTACTGGCTCAACTGAATGTTCGATGGGTGGAGTTTTATATATTTATAGCCTACTTTTTATTAGCTGCATCAGTCATGGTATTTAATAAGTTATGCAGAATAAACAAATATTTCATCCATGTAGATCTTTGCCAAATTTTAGCACATACAGTGAGCACCATAATTCATTGGACAGTGACACATTTTTTTGTTATTTTGGTTCTGTACTCTAGCACTTTGAGTTTGAAAGGATACAATGAGGTTGAAGTGCAGACTGTCAGCTTTAATTTGAGGGTATTTTCATCCATATCGGATGAACTGTTTAGAAATTACAGCACCTTTTGTACATGGTCCCCCCATTTTAAGGTACTGCACGTATTTGTTGAATTGGCTTCACAGATGTGTTTCGTTAGGCAGGTGTATTCATTTGTGTCGTTAGTGAATGCAGAAGAGAGCTGTTGATGTCTAGACTTTGCAATTGCCTTTGGAGATTGTTGTTGGGGTGTGACAACATGAGGAAGACAGCAGTGTCGATGCAAATTAAGCTGGCCGTCATAAGGCTCAGAAATGAAACTCAATTAATCAGGAACATTGCATGGGCATGCCCAAGTCAACAGTTTGTTTTTAAGTGTGTAATTTTTGGTATTTTGTCTGTACATTTTCTTGTGCCTTCCCCAATCAACTGTTTCTTTTTTCTCTTTTTTTTGTTGACAATTTTTAAGGTTATTTGCCCTTCGTATACTCATCAAATG
>NC_057951.1:1703489-1719126 GCF_018555375.3 Anguilla rostrata | reverse complement strand
AAAAAAGAGCAAGAAAACGACAAGCATCGGCCCTACAGAGAGGTATTGCTGCAGCTGTGGCCCATTACCTAACCATGGGCTCTATAAGAGGCCTAGCTTCCAGGCCTAGGGGAGGCTGCTTTTAGATGGTGTTTGGGAGCGTGGCTATGGACAGCAATAATGACCCTGTGCTCTATACAGCAGTGAGTCTCCTTGTATTCCTGCTATATAATGACCCAGTAGTCTATTTAGCAGTGAGGAGTCTCCTTGTGTTTCTGCTATATAATGACCCAGTGGTCTATTTAGCAGTGAGGAGTCTCCTTGTGTTTCTGCTATATAATGACCCTGTGCTCTATATAGCAGTGAGGAGTCTCCTTGTGTTTCTGCTATATAATGACCCTGTGCAACCTCTACTCTCTGCCTAGCAAGATAAGTAAAGCCAACTGCTGTAGAATTTAAATGTTCTGAAATCCAGACTTTAGCTTTGGATTGGAACCACAGAAGAGTGACAAAACTAAGTGATGTAACACTGCACCTAAACAGCAGTTTGCATGTTGATCAGATTGACACTCTTCCCTAAGATGTACACACATACCCTACCGCCCAATAGTTGATTTACCAACAGTTATAATATATGATTTTATGCTCAATATCTTCAGAAATGCCACAACCCTGTAGCACACACAGGTGTGTAATGACGAAGGGGTACAACTCATCTTCATCACAAGGTCAGCATGAGAAAGAGAGTGGGGTATAAGTTAGAGCTGCCGCGGTATTGATTTATTTCCTTACCGCAAAAATTAGCGAAGCCATTCAAACCGTTGCGGTAACCGCCATAAAAAATTATAATTTAAACCTCCAGCTACGATTTCATTGTTTACTTTCAAGTACATTTCTGGAATGGCTGTTTCCGAAAAATAGGTTCTGCCCGGCAGTTCATACTGCTTGTCGAAGGACTGAAGCATAGCTCGGAATGATGGCTTTCCTACAGTCCGGAAGGGCACCATCTCCACAACCAAATACTTTGTTACAGTTGTTGTAAGTGCTCGCCACTTGTTGCTGTCCCGGTTGTATTTAGTCACTCTGGCAAATGCCTCTGAGACTCCTAACTGACGTAGTGCCGAGCCGGTACCTCCCGAGGTAGATGGGGTGCCTTTCATTGCATCGTATAACGGACAATGAGTGGTCCTAAGATGCGATTCTAGATTTGTCCTGTTTCCTTGCACGACGTTGATTTTCTTGCTGCAAATGCGGCACACTGCCTCATCCAAATTCTTTGGCTTTCCATGTTCATCAGGCTCAAAGCCAAAATGTTCCCAAACAGGAGAAGTAACGTTGGGTTTCGCTACAAGATCCATGTTTTTAGCCTAATTTGAAGCGAAAACTTTCCGTAGCCAACAGTTGCAAAGCACGTTCTGGGTGACACATTCTCTGATCAGAACGTTAACTGCGCAACTGTGAGTGGAAACTTTTGAACACATGGCGTGAAGAAAATAGGCTACACAATTATAATTATTTAAAAAATAGCATTGCATTTATTTCAGATCACAACTTTTACGAGTAAAATTGGAACATAAACAATTGGCCTAAAATAAACAGGAAAAAACAAAACCCAGCGGTGAAGCGGTGATCAGCTTGACTCTGCGGTGGACGTGACGTGATTGCGTTACCACGGTAATGCAGTAACCGCGGCAGCTCTAGTTTGCCGGCCACTGACCTGTGTTCAAAGCCTCTCTAACTACTCTGAGAACACTGTCCTCTAGCTGCGCTTCTCGCAAGTCTTCTCGGGTGAACTGTTCTAGCTGACCCAAATTGAGATGAGTTGCAAAATCATACAGCTCAGGAACACCTTCTGCTGGAACACCTAGTTTGTCTGCCAAGTGCACATCACAGTCACTAGACTCCTGCACATGCACATGACCACAAATCGCCTTCACATCACCCTGTGAAAGGTTTCTCCACGTCTCAGTGTCCAGTTTCGGGAAAGCAAATCAGCCTCAACATTGACCTTCTCAGGGCGATATTTTACTTCAAAATCGTACGTGGCTAGGGCAGCAAGCCACCTATGCCCTGTAGCATTAAGTTTCCCTGTCGTCAACACGTGATTGCGTTACCGCGGTAATGCAGTAACCGCGGTAGCTCTAGTATAAGTATGGATTTCATTAGAGTGCAGAGCAGGTAGTGAATAATGGGGATGGATGAAGACTGCAATATGTGACAGAAGTGAATCCAGAAGTCGGTGAAAACCTGGCAAATGAAACTCAATACAGCTCAATGTAAAGTTCTACATGTGGGAAATAAAAACATCAGGCTAGATTACTTTATGGGAGGAACGACATTGGAATGTGCTCAATTTTGGGAGTAATAGTTGATCAAAACCTTTCAGGTTCTAGGCACTGTGCTGTTGCAGTAAAAAAGCCAACAGGATGCTGGGATAGTAGTGAGTATAAATCAAGGCTCCAGAGTGCGACCATTTTGGGTGCACATGCGACCAAAAATCTGTCAAGTGCGACTAAACATTTTCATTGGTCGCACCGGTGCACCTGACATTTAGCAGGTCTGTCTCTCTGTGTGTGTAGCGTTATTTTTTTTTCCCACCCGCATTCTGTGAAGACCCGCCCCTACTCTGCCTCTGATTGGCTCTGACCCTGATATTCTTCTTCGCTGAATGCGGGTGGGGAAAAAAATAAGGCATGTGTGTATCAGTGATGTGTGGATCACAGTTATATCCGCGGGCACCACGGTTAATCTGCGGATCGGGTGGGCCGAGTCATAAAAATTAACATTCTGATTAATAGCGGATGAGTTACGGGTGGGTGAAATAATACATCATTAATGAGGAAAATTGGGATGGCAGGTATGCCATCCCGCCAAGTTTACGCCTTGGCGGGGGCATGCCCCCATACCTATACAGCACCGAGAGTTTGGCACTTTTCAGGGTTCCCCACAGAAATAACCACAACAGCCACAGACACTCAGCCCTTAAAAACATTAAATTCTGTACATTCTGACCCCATTTCAACAGACAGATTTCATAAACAACTTCACATGTCCACACAACAAAGCCCCAAACTAAGGGGATTTTGCGTTTTCTCCTTCTTCTTCTTCTTCTCATTCTTATTTTTCCTGCCGCCTATCCCACTAATAACATGTCTCCTCATTGGACATTTTACCGACACCCGCCAAATCTTCACCTACACGACCCAATGGAAAACTCGCATACACACGCAAAATATCCATACCTTTTTACTCTGAAACATTGACAGTACAAACAGCTAGTCTGCCTGTGGCGTAGTGGGTAAGGTTACAGTCTTGAGAACACAAGGTCCAAGGTTCAAACCCAGCTAAGAGTGCCTTTCTTTAAAGGAGTACCATGGTGATTTTCACACTTTCTCATTTATATGTGCTACTTGCACACGAGGCATTGAAGAAACACAATGAGTACAGTATTAAATATGTCCGTTCTGTATTTTTGGAGAAATATGCGTTTTAAATTTACCGTTCTATTTTCAAACGGTTGACAAAGTTGTCAACTTGGTCCGTCACGAACACAGTACTCCCACACCACTCCCCTTTTCCACGCCCCGTAAACCCATGGATAACTCCAGACCCATAGTTTGCACGGCTGGCTTACAGGCAAGACAATTCACATATTTCACTAACGTTAGGTTCACTTAAATTAGATTGACTTTTAAGGACTATTAGATTATTTCTGGTTATATTAATTTCGCTAGCTGGCTAACGTTAGCTAGCTAGGTAGTTTGCTTTCATAACGCAATGTTAACGATAACGTTAGCTACCTAGTTAGCTTTTATGAGGACGTCATAGTTGTGCTTTCATCTTAACTTGGCTAGCTAGATAGCAAAAATTATAATTGGATATAAGTCAACGTCTTTACCTTAGCTATCTATCGGTACTTCATATACTACTAAGCTAGCTAGCTTGTGAAAAGTCTCCCAAAAACAGCACGTATCATGGGGGTAGCTATGGTAACGGGCCACGGTCTGTCAATCATAGCTGACTGACAGTTAACATAACTGACAGTTCTCATTACCACGCCCAGACGGTTCGGGTGAACTTTTATAGTGGGAAATCTAGGCTTAGAAAAACACGTTTTAAAGTACATTGCAATGACTGAATAATAAAAAAAATTATGCACATTTGTTTTGTTCTTGCCTAAAGACAACTGAGAAGTGTCACGTTCAACCACCATGTTACTCCTTTAACCTGCTTTTACCTTCACTAATAATTGTCTACTACTTCTCAATTATTGCTTTTGCACCACAGTATTATGACATACCGTCTGCACGTTCAATTGTTCACCGGCTACAATATTGCAAAGCCATATGGATTCAATGGGAGCTCTTCTGCGCTTACTCGCCTGTGTTCTTCTTTAAAACCACGGACAGGTTTGCTAATTACATTTCACGCATTGCATAGCTATGTCATGGTGCTGCCCTAACAAAGTGGCAGACTGGTAAACCTCCGGTTGAACGACTGAATCCCGCCTCGTCCTCAGGCAGATACTTTCCTCTTTTACATTAACCTTCTCTTACGCTTATATTATATTTGCTTTACCAAAACTCACTCATGGCCACCCATATGCATTTCATGACTGCAAATGTATTCCTTTTATTACAAAGTTACACCAGTTCACCGCTGTGCCATTTCTACTAACTACATTTCTTCACTTGGCTACCGTACAAAACCTTCTTATCAGCAAACGCCACGTTTCTACATTCATGTCACCTTGCCCTGTTCTCTATCTAGCCACATACAAACAATTACGTGTACATTCTGCAACTCCCCATTAAAACATTTACATTTAAAATCATGATTCACTCATAGTTATAACTACTAGCACTGAACATGAAAAAAACACAGCAATGCAATGGATTTCACATGTTACTTAAACCTCCACTTTAACGGTTAATGCTACACAGCGACTGTTATATATACCATTCGATAAGGAATATAAGCTCGCTCATGGTCACTCCATTTACTTCGCACTATACTCCGTGATCATGTCAACCTTCACCTGCATGCCCACTCTGCTAAAAACATATTGTTTCAACTACGGAATTTCGTAATTTCATCCTAATTTCTCTCACACTGTTGTCATTTTCTCATATGCAAAGCCTGCTGGGACATATGCGTCTGCTCCTATTCTGCACTATCATGTTTTCCGGTTCTAGTTTAGCAAAACAGCGAAGAGGATTCCTACCTGCAGATAAGCCTATCAAAATTCCTTATAAACCTTACAAACACTAAAAGTGCATCTCCACGAAATAACAGACAACGGAGCAGGACAGAAGGCTACTCAAGTTGCGACCTAGGGAGTTATAATTCTACTGACTTGCTGATTCTTTTGTCAGTCAAGGCTCGTTGGATGGACGTCAAATCCGTGAGTACATAAACTGGCCATATTTCATCTGCGTTTCTGATTCGTTTACACTTATGCCACTGCATCCTATCTCACAGACACTGTTTCACAGCAAACCGAAACTGCTGAACGGTACACGCTCATCAGACTGTACAAATTCACACAACGATAGCCATAATCCACACCCATTTTTTACAGGGTCGCATTTCTCACTCTCATAATAAAACGCTTTGCAAAAAGAACTGATATCTCATAAAAAACACGTTTTCAACGTACAAAAATGCCAAGTTACTAAAAAGTATTGATATCAAAATTACACCAAGTTACGATACTACAAACAATATAAGCTATCTTGCCTCACCGAAATGACATAAGATGTATCTCAAAGCAATGCTACCCAATATTTCCTCAGTTCTTTCAAGTCACTTGGCCCTGTGTTTTCTAATCTTCCCATTTCACAATGTCATGCAAACTTTCTGTCAGATCAAAGAGACAAATATTTCGATTTGCCTCATGGAACACATTGAACATTGTACATTGAAATTAATGTATAAATTCATTAATGTACAAAACTGCTGCTGAGCAACGACAGGAAGCACATTTCTCCAGAAAACATGTTTATACTTGCTTCTGAACTGAATTTGAGTACATGTGCAAGTTATTGTATATTTGCTACGTACAATAAATACTGCATGTAAAACACATGTTGTACATACATACATAGAGAACTTCTTTATCCGCATGGGGACATTTCCCTGGCAGCATCTTACATTCACATTCACGAACACACTTGTACCAAGAAACATACTATCATTCACGCAACAGAAAGGCTGGGCTGCGAAATACATACATACCAATACAAATTGGACATACACACACCCATTCAATCAATCTTGACTGTGAGAGAGCCATCCACACATATGTTTGGCCTGTCCATGTAGTGCATGCTTATACACAGGGCCAAGTGACTTGAAAGAACTGAGGAATATGGGTAGCATTGCTCTGAGATACATCTTATGCCATTTCGGTGAGGCAAGATAGCCTATATTGTTTGTAGTATCGTAACTTGGCGTCATTTTGATAAATACTTTTTAGTAACTTGGCATTTTTGTACGTTGATAACGTGTTTTTTTATGAGATATTAATTACATTTTCTAAAATGTGAACATATTTTAAGCTTCATTTTTCGTCAGGCGCGAATTAGCAGACTAGACTCTCGTTGCGCCAATTGCGGCGTCCATTTGACTTAAGCAGCAAAGGAGGCAAAAAAGATCCGAGAGAAAATTAAAAAAGGAGAATTTAAAAAAGGAAGGGAAGAAAAGTTCCGTATGGGAGCGATTTAGTGAATGACGAGTCAAGTGCTGGGTATGTCATATGCAACAGCTGCGAAATAATGAGAAATAGCGGTAATGTGTGATCGGGTGCGGGTCTCTAAATCGGAGAAAATAATTTGTTCGGGTGTACATGCGGATTCGGATGACGTCAGAGCCGATCCGCGCATCACTAGTGTGTATGTGTGAAACCGCGCCCTGTACTCCTCCGGGAGCAGCGCACACTTTTATTTGAGTTATTTGAGTTTGATTTATTTATTTCAGTTTGTCAAGCACTTTAAACATTAGCAGTTTTTAAGTTTATTTTTTAAACAATTGAGGTTATTGCCATTTCTTGTTTGTGCTGTCATTTAAATAAAGAAAAAACATTTATCTGCACCTTTATTCCTGTTTACAATAATTTACATAACGTGTTAAGAAATTACCAATGTGTATGGGAACTGACAAAAAAGGTAACACTTAAAATGTATTATTACGCTGCCAAAAGGCGTGGTGAACAATTTTGGGTCTAACTAAATTATGTGCTGCTGCACCTAAATGAAAAAGTTAGGCGCACCAGTGCATCCAATGTAAAAAGTTAGTCTGGAGCCCTGTAAATCCAAGGAAGTTATACTTATTTTATACAATACCTTTGTCAGACCACACTTACAGAATTGTGTGCAGTTCTGGGGACTGTACTACAAGAAAGATATAGAGGATCTGGAAAAGGCTGAAAGAAGGGAAACCAAATTGGTTCCTGGTATGAAAGATAAAAGTTTTGAGGAAAGACTTCAAATGCTTAACTTCTTTAAGCTTAGTAAAAGTAGACTCAGGGTTATTTGATTGAGTCTTTTAAATTCATAAAGGGGATCAACAAAGTGAACTACAAGAGATTCTTCAGGTTCAGCTCTGTTAGTATGACGAGGGGGCATAAAAGGAAATTAGCAAAAGGTAAATTCCGCACTGATGTTAGGAAGTATTTTTTCACACAGAGAGTAGTCACTGGGTAGAATAGCTTGGCACACATCATGTAGTAGAGGCAGAAACTCTGGGGGTTGTCATGACCGGGCTTGATACGATGATGGATACTATCTAATTTGTAGGTAAACCAAGCACTAGTGCTAGGTAGGAAAATGGCGAGCATGTCGGACTGAATGGACTATTCTCGTCATTATGTTATGTTATGTTATTTTCGTTATGTTATGATAGACGTGAAACATATTACTGAACTGGTCAATATTTTACAATGTCAATCATGCATTCAGCATTCAGTCATCACCTGTGACCTGATACTACAGACTCCACTGAAACCTTACGTTATGGTCAGGAACCACAAACCTGGCAACCCTATATTTCACTGCACAGAGCCATAATCACTAATTCTATTTAGTTAAGATCACACAGTACACAGCACTACTCACCCCAGTGTCTGTAGTTTACAGTCTGGACTCATCAGTGCAGCACAGAGCAGCTTCACTCCTGAATCTCCAGGTTATTGTTGCTGAGGTCCAGATCTCTCAGGGGTGAGTTTGATGACTGGAGAGCAGAGGCCACAATTTCACAGGACTTCTCTGTGAGGCCACAGCTGTTCAGTCTGCAAAAGAGAGTTGATATATTATTGTATTTTTAAATAGCGAAATATCCTGTAAAATGTGATATGTGCAATGTAACAGTAATCATGTTGAGTGATGAAGAGTGATATTGAGGATCTGCAGATGTCCACCCCACACTTGCTGCAGCTGTGCGTCAGCTGAACTTACTGTAAGAGGCCCTCTGTGTCAGTTCTGTTCTTTCCTAACACAGCTAGGTCTATTACAGGATCCAGAAGAAACCATGGGGAGATGACAGACCAGCAGGTTGAAGGAGCCATGTCTTTTCCCCTCTAATTGTAGCTTTCCCCATTGCATACTTGCACAATTAATAAGAGCTTTTCTCCTCTTTCTGCCCTTGCATGTCCACTTCCCATGTGTCCTCAACAGGATGCTTAGCAGGGTGATCTACACTAGATCATATAAACTTAATACACTTATGCAAAGCAAGTTTTATCCATGCCTCAGTGCTATTTCTCCCATCTCATTAGTAATGCATTAATTGGTGTTGTTCTGAGTGCCCTACAGCATATCCTCAAAGCTTTTGCCTGTTTAACAAGTGATGCCAGGAAGGGAATTGGGGTGCTGTCCACCAGGAGGCAACATCGGCCCTACAGAGAGGTATAGCTGCAGCTATGGTTCATTGCAATCACATCAGCTGTGGCCCATTACCTAAACATGGGCTCTATAAGAGGCCTAGCTTCCAGGCCAAGGGGAGGGTGCTTTTAGATGGTGTTTGGGAGCTGGGCTATGGACAGTATGGTGGGTTGGTGCCAGTTTTGTTTGGAGCAGCTAAAGGTGCATATAATAACCCTGTGCTCTATATAGCAGTGAGGAGTCTCCTTGTGTTCCTGCTATATAATGACCCTGTGCTCTATATAGCAGTGAGGAGTCTCCTTGTGTTCCTGCTATATAATAACCCTGTGCCCTATATAGCAGGGAGGAGTCTCCTTGTGTTCCTGCTATATAATAAGCCTGTGCTCTATATAGCAGTGAGAAGTCTCCTTGTGTTCCTGCTATATAATGACCCTGCGCAACCTCTACCGTCTGCCTAGCAAGATAAGTAAAGCCAACTGCTGTTGATTTTCAGTGTTCTAAAATCCAGACTTTAGCTTTGGATTGGAACCACAGAAAAGTGACAAAACTAAGTGATGTAACATTGCATTTAAACAGCAGCTTGCATGTTGATCAGATTGACACTTTCCCCTAAGATGTACACGCATACCATATCGACCAATAGTTGATTTTACCAACAGTAACAAAATCCAAGGCCGCATTTACCCAATGGGCTACATGGGCTGCAGTCCCAAGCCTCCGCCACTAGGGGGCGGTGAGGGGAATGTTTTTTTTCTTTTTTTTACGAATTTTTAATTCGTTTTGACATATATACGTACCCGTAGGATTGCTGCACGTCTCGCGATATACTGCCGTTAATCTAACCAACGTAAACATACAAAATATGTTGTCGCGAGAATTCTTGTGTCATCATCAAAATTCCGTCTAAAACAAACATGTCGTCAAGCAGAAAATTTGAGAGTGGGGCGCAAAAAAGAGCAAGAAAACAACAACAAAAAGCAAGAAACGAAGAAGTTCTCAGTAAAATACCGAAGCTTACTTCTTTCTTCAAAACATCGACGGATGATTACTTAACAGCAACCGAAGCAGGCATCAACAACGATCCCTTCCCTGACACATGCCCTGACACTGACGATGATGCAGATGCTAACCCAAGTCCCGCCACACCAACTCAGTCAACCCGGCCGCCTTCTCCGGAAACTATACCGCCGTCACCAGGCAGAGATGGCACAGCCACGACATCAACCCTGTTAGCATCGAGTACGCCTTCTCTGGAACCCGGCTCCGGAGACACTGATAACATCAGCACTGTCAGTGCTGCTGACGAAACTACTCCGCTAGCAGGTGCAGGCACCACGGTCGGGAGGAAAGATGCAACATGTGGAGCCACATCCACTGATGTAGCTTGTTGGGGTCCCGTTACCGAAAACTTGCTATTGGGTGAGAAAAGGAATAAAAGCATCCTTGTCATGTCAAAATAAAGACATAGCATTCACAGCATCAGAACGATCATATAAAAATCAGAACAGACAATTGAGTAAGACCTTGTTTTCGCGTAATCTGCGTAATGGGGAGAGTGTTACCCGTGAGTGGTTAGTTTATTCTCCAACGACCGGTAATGTATATTGCTTTTTTTGTCGGCTTTTCAGCGGGACACCATCTGCCTTTTCTCAATCCGGGTTTTCTGATTGGAAACATGCTTCTTGTCGGACTGAAGAGCATGAGTCAAGCCAGTCTCATCGAAATGCAATGCTCATCTGGTTCGCTCGCACACAGGTGCACGGAATTGACAACGAACTTAAGGAGCGCTGCGAAGAGGAGGGGAAGTATTGGTGCGAGGTCCTAAAACGAATTGTCTCCGTTATACAGTTCTTGTCAGAACGAGGTCTCGCATTCCGAGGAGGCGATGAAGTTCTCGGTTCCCCTAACAATGGCAACTATTTGGGAATACTTGAGCTATTCAGCAAGTTCGACCCCTTTCTTGCCGAACATTTAAAGAAATATGGAAACCAGTGGAGTGGGTCTACTTCCTATTTATCCAGCACTACATGTGATGAATTCATTGCTATTATGGGACAGCGAGTTCAAGCTGAAATTATTCTAATGGTGCAGAAAGCAAAGTACTTCTCTCTTGTTGTTGATTCAACCCTAGATTTAACCCATATTGATCAGCTAACATTCGTGATAAGATATGTCTCTCAGGAAGGTAAAGTCTTCGAGCGTTTTTTTAAATTCCTGCCCATATACAGTCATACCGGTGAGTCTCTTTTTCAGTCCGTTACAGACCTGCTAAATGACATGAATATTGATATAAATAATTGTAGGGGACAATGTTTTGATAATGCATCCAACACGTCAGGTGTGTGCAAAGGACTGAGGGCCCGTATTCTAGAAGTAAATCCTTTGGCTGAGTGGATACCTTGTGCAGCCCACTCACTCAATTTAGTCGGAGTGAACAGTGTAGATTGCTGCTCTGAAACAATCAGGGGTGGAGAGTAACGAAGTACATTTACTTGAGTACAGTACTTAAGTACATTTTTCGAGTATCTGTACTTTACTTGAGTATTTATTTTTTTGGAAACTTATGACTTTTACTCCACTACATTTGAAAGATAAATGTTGTACTTTTGACTCCACTACACTTCTATGAAGGTTGTCATTACTCGTTACTTTGAAGCATAGCTTTGAATTCAACAGTTGAATATTTTTTTATTTTCTAAAATGCGATTGGCCACACGCTGTGTTCCTCACAGGAGAAAAACCAATCACAGTAGCCTACTCCTAATACGCTGTCGGTCAAGTTCAAAGTGCTTGCTTGTTGCACCAGTGGTTGAACAGATCGATTTGAACTTGGCGGCGGTAATTATGGCAACGGCAGAAGATGAGGATGATTCTTCGCCACCAGAGTACCCTTGGCCATATCTCAAATCCATGTTTGAGATTTGTGAAATTCAAAAAGATTCCTATTGTTTTATATGTTTGCTCTGCTTACCACGCACGAACTACATCGCTGCATTCAAAAACTCGCTGTCCAACCTGAAAGAGCATGTCGAGGTATGTGAACGTTAGCTAACGGTAGCCGGTTTGCTAATTCTGAAGTTGTCTGAGCTTGGAGTGGTTGCAGTATTTATGCTAGAATTGGTCAGATGAAATTTTATGGAATTTGAGTGAAGGGTCATCCAACCGTTTCACATTTCAGGCAATGCTATCTATCATCAGGGGTTAAATTGGGGGTGGACGCAGGTGGAAGGCGTCCACCCACCTTTGGTAAATAAATTTTGACCGGCAGTTTTACAAATAACTATGACAATCCAGTCCATTTAGGCTCCAGTCCACGTGTTCCCTCTAGCCAGTTACTCACTCAACCAATCAAAAATCCGAAGAAAAAAAACTCAGGAGGAACAGTCGTTTATATAGACAGCACAGAAAGAAAAATGTTGTTGATTGTCTTGATTGATTGGAAGCGGAGGCGGTAGGTAGTTTCATTAACATGTAATTTCATCTATGCAACATTTTAAAGAGAGGTGAATAAAAGCCCCCACGAACGCCGGCTATTATTAACGGCAACTTTGATTGCTTAAGCAAAATAAGCAGGTTGCTGGTCAGCAGCTAAGCTAGGATTGAATATTTCCCACATAGGCTACATAACGTTTTATTCAGCGGCGACTGGTGAGTTGAAAATTGGTGGGGCGCAAAACTTTACTTTAAACTAATCATTGATCTCAACCTGTTTTCATTAGTAATTCTCCTTTATAATCAAGCGTGCCAACGATCGGATAAATCAAATGACAAGTAGCCTAACACATAGCGTCTTCATACCGTGTTAGGGGGATTAAATCATAAATTCAATTTATCCGTTAAAAATCCGTTTTAATCACCAGGTAGTCTGCACTTAACAAATAAGATACACCAGTCTGTAATCTACTATGTTAGCTCTCAGAATAACCAGCAAAAACAAAACCTGCACTTCAGTTGTTTTTACAATCTAGCCTACGCATTGCAGATATTTGCCATGAATACGAGTGCGGAGAAAGAAATGTATCCGCAAATAATGTTGATTAAAATTGTGCACAATTTTGTACTGCAAATGAAAATAAATGTAGGCTATACGGCCTAGGCTACTCGCTAAAACTGCCTATTTGGGAAAAGCTGGCTATATATGATAGTATTGAGTAGCCTATTTGTGGATTAATTGTATTGATACTCAAGGAAAATCAGGGGAAGATTCCGCCACTGCTTAGCGATTAAAACGGATTTTTCTAAATCGCATTTATCATTTAATCTCCCTAACACAATGCGAAGAAATTGTGTCCCTTTCCATTTGATTAGATGTTTGCATGCTTGTTAATCACTGAAAATTAATGAAAACAGTTTGAGAACAATGATTAGTTTAAAGGAAAGTTTTGCGCCTCACCAGTTTAAGAAAGATGGATAAAGGAGGAAAAAGTGAGGACAAGAGGAGGATTTCCGATTATTTTTGTGGGTAAAAAAAATTCTCAGCATTAATGACACTCAATAAACTTGAAATATATTATGTAGAAGCTTGCATCAATAGTATACATTCTTTTTAAAACATTGTTTTCCTTAATTACAATTATGTGCACAAAACATTAAAGATACAACTATGTTGAGCTGAGACATTCATTGGTTTGTACCTTTTTTCACCCACCTCCCACCGGATCTCAGGGTCCTCCCAAATCCCAATTTATCCCCTGTCTATCATGTGTTGCTATCTAATAACAGTAAAAATGCATCTGTAAATGAGCTACTGTAAATGCATCGTAGAAACAATACAACAGTGCATTGGCATTAAAAAGAAAATGTACTTCTGAATACTTAAGTATTTTTAAAAGAAAGTACTCCAGTACTTTAACTCAAGTAAAAATTTGACTGAACAACTTTCACTTGTAGTGGAGTAATATTTGACCAGGGGTATCTATACTTTGACTCAAGTAATGGAGTTGTGTACTGGAAACAACCACATTTTTCTGTTCACTCTTCAATTTTTTCTCGGGATCACCCCGCCGATGGAAGGTTATGATGGATGGACTTGAGCCCAATGTTAACAAACGCATAGAGACTTTAAAGGGACTGTCGGACACGAGATGGGCCGCTCAGGCCCAGGCCACCAAAGCTCTCTGTGTAAACTATAAAAACATATTGAATTTGCTAATAAACATATCAGATGATGATTCTCAGAATGCTCTCATGCGTGACGAGGCGTGCTCTCTGGCTAACAAAATGAACCGATTACAGACAGCTTTCTTCTCTATATTGTGGAACAAAGTATTACAAAGAATTCAGACAACGAGTACTATCCTCCAGAAGGTAGATGTGGATCTCGTTACGGCTGTGGATATGCTGCGATCACTGTCAGATTTCGTGGCAGGTTTACGCGACCAGTTTGGAGACCTGGAGACGCAGGCCAAGGAAATGGGAGGAACACAGGAATACAGGTCTGTGGTAACTCGGCAGGCGAAGAGAAAACGGAGAGCAGATGATTCCAGTGCACCTGACCACATTCTAATTGGAGCTGAGAAGTTTTGTGTCAAGGTATTTTTAGTCATAATTGACAAACTAACAAGTGCTTTGCAAGCAAGACATAAGTCCTACACAGAGACTTGCGACTATTTTGGCTTTTTAACCCATCTCAAGAGCCTGTCTGTGTCTGAAATACGCGAAGCAAGCCGCAATCTTCAGAAAAAATATAGCACCGATTTACAGGATGTTTTCGAGGATGAGCTTGTTCAGTTCATTAAATTCTGTGACACAACAACTGACGATCTGTCACCAAGAAACCTGATGGTCTTACTGAGAGAGAAACAACTCCAAAGTGCTTTCCCAAACGTGGACATTGCACTCCGAATTTATCTCACTCTTCCTATTTCAAATGCCACCGGAGAAGGATCATTTTCCAAGTTGGGCATTATTAAGAACAGACTGAGGGTATCCATTGTGAAAAATAGACTGAACGGGTTGACCATTCTGTCCATTGAGCATGATCTGCTGCGCCAGCTGGATTTTAAGGATTTAATCAAGGAATTTGCATCAAAGAAAAGCAGGAAAAAGGCTTTTTAATGACATCACTGGTGAGTCAGATTTTTAAAAATATTCTAGTTTAAGTCTTGAATATTATCGTGTAGTTTATAAACAAAAATGACTACGATATTCTATTCAGCGATGCCCATATGTATTTCTCATACAAATAGAATTAGAACGTTGTTTTTCTATTGTGGACTGTTTGCCGTGTGATAAAACTGCTCGAATTTTGATTATCCTGCCGTTGTGTGTTTGCAGTATGACTATAATTGGCGTTCTTTTGTATGGCGTTGGTGTGTATTTTCCCATGGCCTCTTTGCACTGGCTTATTATGGGGTTGTCTTGTGTTGCGTATCTTTGCGTGCGTCGCCGCGGCGGGGGGGCCTCTGAGTTGTGTAGCCCAGGGCCTCAAGATGGGTAAACGCGGCCCTGATAATATCTCATTTTATGCTCAATATCTTCAGAAACGCTACAACCCTGTAGCACACACAGGTGTGTAATGTGAAGGAGTAAAACACATCTTCATCACAAGGTCAGCGTATGAAAGAGGGGTATAAGTATGGATTTCATTAGAGTTCATAGCAGGTAGTGAATAATGGGGATGGATGAAGACTGCAATATATGACAGAAGTGAATCCAGAAGTGGGCAGAAACCTGGCAAATGAAAATCAATAAAGCAAAGTAAATGTAAAGTTCTACATGTGGGAAATAATAACACAAGGCTAGATTACTTTATGGGAGGAACAACATTGGAATGTGCT
>NC_057951.1:1696549-1703390 GCF_018555375.3 Anguilla rostrata | reverse complement strand
GAACTTTTGCACAGAGATGGTTTTCCCAATACCAGCGATGCCCTTTGTAAGCACAGTTCTGATGGGTTTCTCTTGTCCAGGTAAAGGCTTAAAGATGTCATTGCAGAGGATTGCAGTCTCCTGTGTGGTGTGTCTCTTGGATGCTGTCTCAATCTGTCTGACCTCGTGTTCATCATTAACGCCCCCACTTCCCCCCTCTGTGATGTAGAGCTCTGTATAGATCTCATTGAGGAGGGTTGGGTTGCCCTGCTTTGCTAAACCTTCAAATATGTGTTCAAACTTCTTCTTCAGAGCAGTTTTCAGCACCTTCTGGGCTCTTTCTATGGATGTATCTGAGGAGAGGAAACATGAGAAACAATGTTCAAAATAACAGAACAGATAATAAAAAATACATATGCAGTCCATTTTCACAATGGTTTACACACCTCTAATAGTATTACACACTTCTCACAGTGTGCTCTACACACAAAATGAAAACATATCAAACAATGAAAAAGGATTCAATTCCTTTATCACCTCAAATTTCTTAATTTGTCATAATATGTGATAAATATGGTCTTCATGGGTCATGTAGTAATTTAATCATCTTATAATTTTTATGCTCAGTGCTCATTAAAGGAGTACCATGGTGATTTTCACACTTTCTCGGTTTTATGTGCTGTTTGCACAAGAGGCATTGAAGAAACACAATGAGCAAAGTATTAAATATGTCCGTTCTGTATTTTTTGAGAAATATGCGTTTTAAATTCATTGTCCTATTTTCAACCGGTTGAGAAAGTTGTCATTTTGCTACGTCACAAATACAGTAACCACTCCCATTTCCACGCCCCGTAAAGAAATCTGACAGGACACACCGTCCTGCTGTTCAGACAATGCAAATATTTGACTAACGTTAGGTTCACTTATATTAGAGTGCCTTTAGATTATTTCTGGTTATATTCATTTAGCTAGCTAGCTAACGTTAGCTAGCTAGGAGGTTTGCTTTCATAAGGCAATGTTATCGATAACGTTAGCTTGCTAGTTTGCTTTTATGAGGACGTTATAGTTGTGCTTTTATCTTAACTTGGCTAGCTAGATAGCAAAAATTATAATTGGATATAAGTCAACGTCCTTAACTTACCTAAGCTATCTATCGATACTTGATATACTACTAAGCTAGCTAGCTTGTGAAAATTCAGTCTCCCAAAGAGAGAGCGTATCATGGGGGTAGCTATGGTAACGGGGCACGGTCTGTCAATCATAGCTAACTGACGGTTCTCATTACCACGCCCAGACGGTTCGGGTGAATTTTTATAGTGGGAAATTTAGGCTTAGAAAAATACATTTTAAAGTACATTGAAATGACTGAAGAATAAAAAAATTATGCACATTGGTTTTGTTGTTGCCTGAAGACAACTGGGAAGTGTCACGTTCAACCACCATGGTACTCCTTTAATCCTGGATGAAAAACAAAGACCAGATTTGAATCTCTTTCAGGGACATTTAATCTCATGTGCATTTGCTTGCCCCATAATCACTGCTGGATGGAATATTTTAATTTAAACACTGTTGTGTACATGTAGTGTGTGATGTTTTCAATATGCAAGACTGTTGATGTAAAACACTATTATGAAAGTGTAGATGCTATAAATCAAAACATTGTACTCGGTTATATTCGATTGCTAAGCTGATTTCAGCATTCAAATGGACACCCCGTAGCAATGAGTGAAAACTCTTACTGTGCGGCTCATCTCTCTCCAGTGAGTCAGTGAGATCCTTCTGCTTCACAAGGCTGCTGGTCAGCTGTATTAATGTGAAATAAACACATGAAGAGGTGTGCTGTATCAGTGTGAAATAAACACATGAAGAGGTGTGCTGTATCAGTGTGAAATAAACACATGAAGAGGTGTGCTGTATCAGTGTGAAATAAACACATGAAGAGGTGTGCTGTATCAGTGTGTGAAATAAACACATGAAGAGGTGTGCTGTATCAGTGTGTGAAATAAACACATGAAGAGGTGTGCTGTATCAGTGTGAAATAAACACATGAAGAGGTGTGCTGTATCAGTGTGAAATAAACACATGAAGTGGTGTGCTGTATCAGAGCCATTGAAACAATCAGATTCTTGCAATATGTCTCATGTTTTCTCTTATAGGAAGGCCAGAACGGGGACAGATACTTTTAAACAGAATACATGCAGAAGGTCCAAAGCCTCAAGTTTGAAGTGCACCTTTTATCCCTGATTAATGCACAGTAAAATGTCCAGTTAATGTCCAGTGTTAATTCAACACTTAACAGATAACATTTGGTCCCACATTGCAGAGTGGGATGAAACATTATCTGTTAAAAGATGAGTAAACACATTGAGAGTTGAATTAACACTGGACATTTTATTGTGTGGTTTTGTAGACACTACTTGTGATAAATCAAGAGTTCCCATAGAATAAATCAGTTTCTCAGTGCAATACATTTGGAAAATTCGGACTATAAACTGCATGCTTCAAACACTCTGTTTGGAGTCTTACTCTGCCATTGTGTTTGGGTCCTAAAAAAGAATTTGGGTCTTTCTGTGAGCCCAGGAGGACCAGGTAGCACTCTACAAAATTAAAAAACCTGATTACATATTCAATCTTATCAATTAAAGGCTACTAATTCATTATTTGTCATGCGATCATATATAAAAAAAGGAAATGCAGTGTACAGTACAAGACAATCACACAAGCAAATATTAAAATAGAAAAAATATAAATAATACCTGATTTGAGAACAGTTTCCCTGAACTTCTCTCTACAATATGGTTAGACACCTGTGAGCAGTGGATTCTGTGAATAAATCATGAGACAAAGTTGACATTTAAATTCATCCTCTTACTGCAGCTCTAACACAGCACAGGAGCAGAGCTCAGTAATCCTCTACTGAGTCATAGACAGACAGAGCTTCCAGTTAAACTCATCCTCTTACTGCAGCTCTAACTCACACATACATGGAGACAGAGCTTCCAGTTAAACTCATCCTATGCGCTCTACTCGACATGGACAGCTCCTTAAACTTCTGCAGCCAATCACAGCACATGGAGACAGAGCTTCCAGCTTAAACTCATCCTCTTACTGCAGCTCTAACTCACAGCACATGGAGACAGAGCTCCAGTTAAACTCATCCTCTTACTGCAGCTCTAACTCACAGCACATGGAGACAGAGCTTCCAGTTAAACTCATACTCTCTACTACAGCTTATAAACTCACAGCACATCCAATGTGATATAAGGCCCTGTCCGACACGTATACGGATTCATTTGAAAAAGAGTTATTTACCCTACCGTTTAAAAAAAAAATCCCATCCACACGGACCGGTCGTTTTAAAAATATCTCCCTCCACACAGAACGACTAAAACGACGATTAGCCGCATGCGCAATACACCAATTGCCATGGTAACAATGCGCGAGTTGACGTCATGATGTCAGCGTTTTCATAAAGCTCCCATTTTTCTTGTCGACACGAAGACAGAGAAACCGGAGTTTTGAAAAATCTCCACCTTGGAAGGCGTTTTCAAAAAGCTTAGTATTCAGTGACTTAAAACGCCATTTTTGTGTGGACGGGAGGCCAAAACGGAGGGAAAAAACTAAGTTTAAAAAAAAATCCGTATACGTGTGGACAAGGCCTAAAACACATCATGACACTTTAAAATGATTTAATACACCCATGTGGACCTGAACGTGCTATCCTGCACCCCACTGCACCTGAAAGTTGGCAATTAAATTTAAGATTAATTCAAAAAGTGTCAATGTGAACTAGTATCATTACCTTTGATCACCTGTGAACTCTCCTCTGAAGTTGATTGGATCACTCATTGAATGATCACTCTTCATAGACAAACAGCTGGGTACAGGTGACCCTGCCCTCTCTACCCGGACCCTGTGAACAAACATGGAGACAGAGCATCCAGGTAAACTCATCCTCATACTGCAGCTCTAACTCACAGCACATGGAGATAGAACTTCCACTTAAACTCATCTTCTAACTTCAGCTCAAACTCACACCACATGGAGACAGAGCTTCCAGTTAAATTCATCCTCTTACTGCAACTCTAACTCACAGCACATGGAGACAGAGCTTCCAGTTAAACTCATCCTCTTACTGCAGCTCTAATGCACAGCACATGGAGACAGAGCATCCAGTTAAAGTCATCGTCTTACTGCAGCTCTAACTCATAGCACATGGAAACAGAGCTTCCAGTAAAACTCATTCTCTTACTGCAGCTCTAACTCACAGCACATAGAGACAGAACTTCCAGTTAAACTCATCCTCTTACTGCAGCTATAACTCACAGCACATGGAGACAGAGCTTCCAGTTAAACTCATCCTCTTACTGCAGCTCTAACTCACAGCACATGGAGACAGAGCATCCAGTTAAACTCATCCTCTTACTGAAGCTCTAATTCACAGCACAAGTAGACAGAGCTTCCAGTTAAACTCATCCTCTTACTGAAGCTCTAACTCACAGCACATGGAGACAGAGCTTCCAGTTAAACTCATCCTCTTACTGCAGCTCTAACTCACAGCACATGGAGGATAAAAGGCCTTCCAGTTATAAATCTGAATGTATTACTGCTTAAATCTCATCCACACGACTGTGAAAAATCTCCTCACGTAAACCTATCGTTACCGCATGCCGATAACCAAAGCCATGGAACAGAGCGCGAGTTGACGTCATACCTTACTGCAGCTCTAACTCACAGCACATCTGAGTCTGATATAAGGCCCTGTCCGCAGGTATATGGATTAATCTGAAAAAGTAGTTATTTACCCCTCCGTTTAAAAAAAAAAAAAATCCCATCCACACGACCGGTGTTTTAAAAAATATCTCCCTCCACACGAGAACGCTAAAACGATTACCGCATGCGCGATACACAAATTGCCATGGTAACAGATGCGCGAGTTGACGTCATGATGTCAGCGTTTTCATAAAGTTCCATTTTTCTTGTCCACACAAAGTCAGAGAAACCGGAGTTTTGAAAAATCTCCACCTTGGAAGGCGTTTTCAAAAAGCTTAGTTCTTAGTGACTTAAAACGCCATTTTCGTGTGGATGGGAGGCCAAAACAAAAGGAAAAAACTATGTTTTTAAAAAATCCATATACGTGTGGAAAAGGCCTAAAACACATCATGACACTTTAAAATGATTTAATACACCCATGAGGACCTGAACGTGCTATCCTTCTCCCCACTACACCTGAAAGTTGGCAATTAAATTTAATTCAACAATAGTGTCAATGTGAACTTGTATAATTACCTTTGATCACCTGTGAACTCTCCTCTGAAGTTGATTGGAAGAAGGATTGAATGATCACTCTTCATAGACAGACAGCTGGGTACAGGTGACCCGGCCCTCTCTACCCGAAGCCTGAGAACAAAACATGGAGACAAAGCTTCCAGTTAAACTCATCCTCTTACTGCAGCTCTAACTCACAGTACATGGAGACAGAGCTTCCAGTTAAACTCATCCTCTTACTGCAGCTCTAACTCACAGTACATGGAGACAGAGCTTCCAGTTAAACTCATCCTCTTACTGCAGCTCTAACTCACAGCACATGGAGACAGAGCATCCAGTTAAACTCATCGTCTTACTGCAGTTCTAACTCACAGCACATGGAGACAGAGCTTCCAGTTAAACTCATCCTCTTACTGCAGCTCTAACTCACAGCACATGGAGACAGAGCATCCAGTTAAACTCATCTTCTTACTGCAGCTCTCTAACTCACAACACATGGAGACAGAGCATCCAGCTAAACTCATCCTCTTACTGCAGCTCTAACTCACAGCACATGGAGACAGAGCTTCCAGTTTAACTCATCCTTTTACTGCAGCTCTAACTCACAGCACATGGAAACAGAGCTTCCAGTTAAACTCATCTTCTTACTGCAGCTCTCTAACTCACAACACATGGAGACAGAGCTTCCAGTTAAACTCATCCTCTTACTGCAGCTCTAACTCAGAGTACATGGAGACACAGCTTCCAGTTAAACTTATCCTTATACTGCAGCTCTAACTCACAGCACATGGAGATAGAACTTCCACTTGAACTCATCTTCTTACTTCTGCTCAAACTCACACCACATGGAGACAGAGCTTCCAGTTAAATTCATCCTCCTACTGCAGCTCTAACTCATAGCACATGGAAACAGAGCTTCCAGTGAAACTCATCCTCTTACTGCAGCTCTAACTCACAGCACATGGAGACAGAACTTCCAGTTAAACTCATCCTCTTACTACAGTTATAACTCACAGCACATGGAGACAGAGCTTCCAGTTAAACTCATCCTCGTACTGCAGCTCTGACTCACAGCACATGGAGACAAAGCTTCCAGTTAAACTCATCCTCTTACTGCAGCTCTAACTCACGGCACATGAAGACAGAGCTTCCAGTTAAACTCATCCTCTTACGACAGCTCTAACTCACAGCACATGGAGACAGAGCTTTCAGTTAAACTCATCCTCTTACTGCAGCTCTAACTCACAGCACATGGAGACAGAGCATCCAGTTAAACTCATCTTCTTACTGCAGCTCTCTAACTCACAACACATGGAGACAGAGCATCCAGCTAAACTCATCCTCTTACTGCAGTAACTCACAGCACATGGAGACAGAGCCTCCAGTTTAACTCATCCTTTTACTGCAGCTCTAACTCACAGCACATGGAGATAGAACTTCCACTTGAACTCATCTTCTTACTTCTGCTCAAACTCACACCACATGGAGACAGAGCTTCCAGTTAAATTCATCCTCCTACTGCAGCTCTAACTCATAGCACATGGAAACAGAGCTTCCAGTAAAACTCATCCTCTTACTGCAGCTCTAACTCACA